>NW_024412416.1:16241241-16389122 GCF_014898765.1 Herpailurus yagouaroundi
TGAATTCATCATTCGATACCCATTCACCATTCGATGGACATTTGGGCTCTTTCCATAATTTGGCTATTGTTGATAGTGCTGCTATAAACATGGGGGTGCATGTGTCCCTTCAAGTCAGCATCTTTTGTAGCCTTTGGATAAATACCCAGTAGGGCGATCGCTGGTTGTAAGATAGCTCTATTTTTAAGTTTTTGAGGAACCCCCATAGATTATACAAGCTTAGGAACTCTAATTTCATCTTTTTGTGTGTATTAGTTTGCTAGGGCTCCCATTGCAAAGTACCACAACTGAGCAACTAGGAAACATACATGTATTCTCTCACAGTTCTGGAGGCCCAAAGTCCTAAATCATGATGGTAGCAGGACTGGTCCCCTCCGAGGGTTGTGAAGAGGAATGTGTTCTAGGACTCTCACCTGGCTTCTGGTGGTTTGCTGGCCATCTTTGGCATTCCTTGGCTTGGAGATGCATCGCCTTGATCTTTGCTTTCATCTTCACATGGCCTTCTATCTGTGTGCGTGTCTGTGTCCAAATTCCCCCATTTTATTAGGGCATTGGTCATATTGGATTAATCCACCTTTCTCTGATATGACCGTATCTTAATAAATCACATCTGCAATGATCCGATTTCCAAATGATGTCTCCGTCTGAGATGATGGGGGGAAGACTACATCATATGATTTTTCTGAGGGAGAACACAAGTCAACCCATAACACTGTGCTTCAGAAAAGAGCTGTTGAATTTGTTTTTAAGTGATCGCACAACACCTAAGCGATGGATGTCCTCAACTAGGTCCTTAGCATTATTACTAATGAACAGCAGCATTAATCACCAATATTTATTTAGGACTGGTGTGTTCTTGTCACTATTTTCATTGAGTCATTAACAGTGGATCTGGTTTAATAGGTTTCTCTTCCTTTCGACCATCAGCCTTGCTTCCTCGGGTGAGTGCTCTATAGCTCAGGGAAAGTGCGGCATCACCAAATGTTTCAACTTGGAAAGAATCTTGTGGATTAACTCTTAATAAATTACTAAGTGGCCTTCAGAAAAGCACACTTTTAAGCAGAAAGCTCAGGTGGCTTTCCAGTCTAGGACCCTATGGAGCTGTTGGAATAAACTGGAAAATAGGGTTGAGAACTGGCCGTCCATTGTTTTGATGTTTGATTGTTTATAGATCCACCACCATCCTCCTAGGGCAACCTTCCCCTTTCACCTGCCCCTGCCCGTAGTAATAGACAATGAATCCATTTCTTTACTGCCAGTGGTAGCACCTCTTGGGACAAGGGCGAACGCTACTCAAGGTCTGGAGGAGAAATCAGTTTTTCGCAATTGGGATTTTGATATGATGGCTCAATGTGATGAATAGTATCTATCTGGTAAGTGCCCACATTAGAGTGCAGAGTAAAGCTGTGGCTGGCACATGCTTGAGCAGGTTGAAAAACCGGTCTGTGAAGGTAGAGAAGAGATAGGAAAAAGAGGCAGAGACAAGAGAGGACATAATCCTAGAGAGATGGAAGAAAGAGACTTGCTTCTCTCCTTGCTCACTGGTAATGGCCGCCATAGACCAGTCAATCCATGCCTTTAGGCTCCACCATACCCAGATTGCCTCATAGGTAATGCCCCTTATCACTACATTAGTTTGGTATTGTTTCCGTGGCTTCCAACCACAACAGATGTTTAGTGCAAATCCCTCATTTCACATTCAAAAGTATTTACTGAGTGTCTACTATCTGCCTCTTCTCGCTGGGGACTCAAAGCCAACGCAGCACTGGGGAACTTCCGGTAAGAACCAAATCAATAATCAGAGCACCATGAGCAATTCTGTGAAGACCTATTAGAAGCTGCTTGGAAGCATAGAAAAGGAGAATTTCCTTGCACTCAGGAAGGAGTCTAGGTGGGACCTCTAAGAAAGGGATATTGTATTAGAGGTTGCTGTGTTTTGTGCTTGATGGCTTCGTCATTTTTGTTTATGCTGTTTTCCTTTTGCGACTGAGTAGGCAATTGCTCAATGAACGGGAGAGAAAGTGCATTCTTGGCAAGGGGAAGAGCACGCGTTAAGGTTCAGAGGAGCAAAATGTCAGGATGCGCGAAGGAGCTGCAGACAGTTCCTATTTCTGCAACGTCATGTGCATGTGAGTGGCGCTGGAGGAGAAGCCAGACAGGTCTGACGGAGAAAAGGGATGTTGTGAGCTCTGTACTGAAACTAAGGTGGGGGAGACTGTCCAGCAGTGAGCTACGCAAGAGCAGGATTGGCTTCGCGGTCGGGAAGGCTGATTTTGGCCAAGTATTCGGGATCATTCCAAGGGCGTGTTGGAGGAAATGAGACAAGTTGGGAGGTTAGCCCGGTCATCCGGCTGAGGAAAGATACAAGCCTGAACTGCCCTCTCTCTCTCCCCCTCCCAGGCTCGCTCTCTCTCTGTCTCTCTCTCTCTAAATAAATAAATAAATTTTGAAACGACTACAGTAAACAAACAAACAAAAACTGCTCTCTGCTCTGCCCTTCCCTCTTCCTATGGGGACCCCACTGGTCCAGATACCCACTTGTTCTCTTCTGCATCCCACAGGGTCCAGAACGTGAGGGATGATCTACGATTGATCCTAATCATGATTGGCTTATTCCCCTGTAAGCGATGGTTTGGGAATGGACCCTTGATTTAAGGCATCGTGATTTTACTTTGTTTTGCTCTAATGACTTTGTAAAGAAAAGCATGCCTGAGAGTGCCAGTGGTGGTTTTTCCTTTGTTCTCGTGAAATCTGTTTTAAGGAAGTTTTTGAGTCTCTAAAAGGGAATCAATGAAATAACTGTGTTCAAGATGTAGACATCTAGACTGTGTTTAAAATACGTATTAAAAAAGTGCTGAAGTCACTCATCCTGAGCTTATTATGCTTTGGAGGGTGATTGAGAGAACTTAGTGTATATAACGTGACTTCCGCAGCTCTTCCATATCTGGGGTGGGGAAAAAAAAAACTGTTCAAAATGTGTCAATTCTCTCCAGGCAAGGCTACACTTTACAAATGCCAGGTAGCTGGTGATGTGTTAAACTAAGACGGGATTGTGGGGGTTACTATGAGGGGGCAGAGGAGGGGTGGAAGGAACCAGGGATCAGCATCTACGAGGAAGAGACAGGTAGATAAATTGAGTTTTACTGTCTTTTGACTTTTCATATCTTCCATTGCAATAAAAACAAAACAGACACAAAAAGAATGTTTCCATCAGGCAGAAAGATGCATTTACATTCATAGAAACATACTCTAAATGTCAAGAAATGGCAAATGAGGAGTCCTAGGCCCCCTACCCTCCTTGCCAAGAAAGATAATCAGCTATTCCCACCTGGTCTGGGGAAAAGCAGCAAGGTTTCATTTTTAAGGAATATAAAAGGGGTGGTGCCTCATGCCCCCATCAAAATGCATTCTTATTCTTGCAGGCGCTCATTTTGATTGTGTTTTTACATGGCCGTGGTGAACACCATCAGCCTTTCTTCCCAAAGCAGCTCAAAGAGTAGAAAAGCTCCTGTCCCTGAAGATATCTGTGGCACCCAGAATGATGGGAAAAAAAGAAAAAAAGAAGTGAAATTCAAGGTATTGAAGATGAAGCTACAAAGAGGTATAAAAGAAAAGGCAGGCATTAGAAAACTCACTCCAGGGGGCTGAAAGCAAAAAGAGGGAGACAAAAATCCATTACAACAAAATAATAAAGTCTTTTTTAAAGTTTAAGGGGAAAATCATCTTGTTTTGTGAAAAGATGGCGAGACGTGTTCATTGATCTTTTTAAGAGACAACAAAAAATTGGCCGTCAACTGAATAAAAGAAAATGAAGTTCCATTAATACAATCTGTCGAAAGACAACTCGGATAAATTGATCAATGCAGTACAAATCATTTCTAACCTTTCCCCCTATTTGGAGAGGATGTTTTTTCAAGAGAGTAAACAACGTACATCATCAACTTCAAGTGCTTTTTAGATGGCTTTTCCAGCAATAATGGAAATGGAGAATTTCTGGAACTAAGCATGTAATGCTTTCTTTATTATTATCAGTCCAAAGAATATCAATACATTTGGAGAGATTGGGACATGAATTTTTTTTCTCTTGGAAACTTTCAGGTTGTAGTTTCTCTCTCGGTTTCTTTTTTAGTCTGCTTATTAGAAAACATTAATGTAGGGGCGCCTGGGTGGCTCAGTCCGTTAAGCGTCCGACTTCAGCCAGGTCACGATCTCGCGGTCCATGAGTTCGAGCCCCGCGTCAGGCTCTGGGCTGATGGCTCGGAGCCTGGAGCCTGTTTCCGATTCTGTGTCTCCCTCTCTCTCTGCCCCTCCCCCGTTCATGCTCTGTCTCTCTGTGTCTCAAAAATAAATAAAAACGTTGAAAAAAAATTAAAAAAAAAAAAAAGAAAACATTAATGTATACGCGTAGTGGCTCCATTATTGAGTCCAAGACCCGCCATTAAAAGGACCATCAATTTGCAAAGATAATCACATTGTTTATAGATCACCATACTGAAACTTTTTGAAAAAAAGTGGCTTTTCTTCTCAACCTTTTTCTCCTCCATTTGAAGGAAGAGCAAAAGCAAAGGAAATATTTTTCATTTGTTTCTCTTCCCTCCCTCCTATCAAATGAATAACTAACCCACACCCCCCAGTTTAAAAATAACCTATGTAAAATCTATAGTATAGAGTGTCTCACATACTTTCTAATGCCTTATAGTAGAAGTTTTTGTTTTATTTTATTTTATTTTAGCACGCATCTTTGATTATGCATAATTTATTGTAAAGCAGAAGATTTAGGGAGTTCAGTGATTATATGGAAATCTGTTTGGTATAATGCATCCCAAACAAGTGATAAGGAAAGAGGTTTCAGAGGATGGGGACTAATATGAAATCTACATTTACAAAATACTGACACATTTTCTTTAAGACTGTGTAGTTACTGACCTGTTTTCAGGTAAGCAGAAATTCAGAGCGTTCACCGTATTTCCACACAGAAATGGTGACATTGATGTTATTTCTGGGTGTTTGGCTCCCTATAGACTGTTCAACGTGCAAAACACGATTTTAAGTTCTGTTTTTTAGGCGGGTTTTAGGTTAGTTATAACAGGCCCACAAAGATTCCATATTACATATACAGAAATTTCTCCCCGAGAGGCCTTTCGTCAACCTAAAGCAAAACAAAACACAAACAAACTACCAATATGAATAAACATATCTGTGCACAGACATGGGGCAAAGGGAAAAAAATGCTGAAGGTCAAGGCCTCCGCTGCTGCTGCTACTGACTGAAATACTGCTCTTTAGGCCCTGGTAGAATTACCCTTTAGGGTACTTCTGTCAATACCTGCGGGGGTGGGGGGAGGGGGGAGGGGGAAGGGGGTGGAGCACACTTCACAGATACTTCAGTGAATTCAGCACTCTCCACCTCTGAAGCAAGAATTGTTGCAGGAATCACAGGGTCCCCTTCCTGGGTAAAGCGGCATCCTTAGGGTCAGGGTGACAGTCACCTAAGGTCCAAAAACAAAGGTGGAGGTGAATCATCTGACGTGCTAGTCAAGTAAAGCAGTGCATTTTCGCAACTTGCTAAATATTTCTGGCACACTTCTTTTTCTTTTTTTTCTTTTTCTTTTTTTTTTTTTTTTTTTGTCTGCTGAGGTAGAATGAGAAAAAAACAGAGAAGAGACACGGAGGTGTATAAATTCATAGTTAAATCAGAGGAAAAAGCATGATTTACTAAACCTTCTTGGAATGATAGGAAATATATTCTGTGAAACTGAAGGGTCAGCCCGTCTATCGAAAGTCATTTGCTCAGCCAAGTAAGTTTTTTGCAGAAGATTATTGTCCAACATAAAGTTTGGGCACTGTTTCAGGCTTTTTTTTTTTTTAATGCTGCTACAGGAGACCTTTAGAATGTATGCTAGATGCACCAGCATATTGAAACCCCGGATGAATTACTGTCTTGTCTTTCCTTTGTGGAGGTGTTTTATACCCAGGAAGGGGCTGGAAATTCTTCCATCCCATTTGTTATAGAAAAGAGGGAAATGACCTATCATTTTAATTTTTGTCTATACTATTCAAAGTGTTAGGCTAAATGCATTTGAGGCTTTGGGGAAGTAAATCAGCATGAAGCAGTATGATAGGATAAATATTAAATGGAAAGCACTTCGTGATTGATTTTTTTCACCATAGACTATGGGCTCAAGTTCTACCTCGGCTAGCATCTGGAACCTGGTTAGCAGGCCACAATTCATGCTCTGTCTGTCAGAACCTCTGCCCCCTTCTCTGTCCACCTTACGGTTTTACATCACGACAGCATCCTAAAGGCATTTCCGTATGGACAAAACTCAATATATTGTAACATGTGCTCATCTGGTTATTTACCTGGGAAGCACACACGCCTCTCCTTGACACTGTTTTTAGATCTTGTTCGAAAATCGAACAAAACATTTCTACCAGAAATAGATGCACGGGGAGTTTCATAATTTACTCCATTTCTTTTCATCCATTTCTTTATTTGTGTTTGTTTAGCAGCACCAACTTACCAAATTTATGTAGCTGTCACATCTCAGGTAAATTCGGAGAAGTTAAAGGGAGAAATATGTGAAAAGGAACATGACCCTGGAAGATTCTGATTCAATGACCATGTGTTTTATAAAGCTGAGAAAGATTTAAAGAGAGAGGAATCTAAGCCTGGAAGATTCTGCAGGAAAAATGATGAATTATTATTTATTGAATGCCTCCATTGTGCAAAGCATTGTGCCAGGCACTTAACATGCACTATTGCATTTAGTCTTTACAACATTCCTGTGAATTGGGCTTGATCCCTATTTTAAAGAGGAGCCAATTCTGTCTTACTGAAGTCAAATAACCCATTTAAATAGTTAGGAAATGGCAGGCAGGGCCCAGGTTTGGACCAGATGTATCTGATTCCACGGTGGGGGCTAAGAACTACAATGGCATGTCTTCAATTTGTGTGTGTGTGTGTGTGTGTGTGTGTGTGTGTGTGTGTAGCGATAAATATATGCATGGTACGTACATGCATGCATACATAAATGCATATACTGTAAAACATTGGGTTTGCGAGCATAATTCGTTTCGGAAACATGCTTGTAATCCAAAGCACTTGTATATCAAAGCGAATTTCCCCATAAAAAATAATGGAAACTCAGATGATGCATTCCCCAACCCAAAAATATTCATATAAAAATGATCACAATACTGTAATATAATACAAAATAATAAAGAAAATACAAAATATAAAGAAAAATAAATTAACCTGCACTTACCTTTGAAAACCTCCATTGCTGGTATGAGGGAGACAAGAGAGAGAGGGGTTATTGAATAGGACGGCTTCCACTATCACTAATGGATGCTGACTATAATGCAGTATTAATAAAGTCTTGTCATATACTGTACTTAATGTAACTGGCCATAAGGCGGCAGAGAAAAGGGTCTATGTCTGAGACAGCCTGACCTACAATGAAGAAAAGGATTCCAAAGCTTATTCTTGGATGCAAAAGTAAAGGACTGTCCACCGGTGCTTCGAAGTGACAGAAAATACACGAGTGCCCGTTGTGGGCACCTTTCAAGATTCTGAAAAATCACTGATTTCTGCCAAAGACCGTGGCCTGAGAAGGAGCATCCAGGCATGGGAGATGATCACCCACAATCCCACAGTGAGAAAAAGAGAGAGACAGAGACAGAGGGAGCGAGAGAAACCATTCGCTCTGTTGTGATCATGTGACATAGGAAAACCCCAAGGGAAGAATGAACTTGTAGCAACTGGGAGAAGGACAATGTAACTGAATACAGGGATCCAGAAAAGAAAGAAAAGCTGAATCTGCAGTGGAAGCTGGAGTCAGATTTTATGATCCTTTAGGAGTTTCACTTTCTTTTAAGTTTATTTATTTTGAGAGAGAGAGACCACAAACCGGGGCGGGGGCGGGGGGGGGGGGGGAGAGAGAAGGAGAGAGAGAATCCTAAGCAGGCTCCAGGCTCCAAGGCATCAGCACAGAGCCTGATGCGAGGCTGGAACTCACGAACCGTGAGATCATGACCTGAGCCAAAGTCGGACGCCCAACCCTCTGAGCCACCCAGGTGCCCCCAGACTTTCACTTTTAATTGAAGTGTGATGAGAGGCCATTAGATATTTGAAAGAAGAGGAGTGGTGTGATGTGGTTTGCAGGTCTTCAAAATCGCTCTCTGCCACATGTACCAATCATTCTGATGAAAAATTCTCCTATGTGATAAGAGAATGACAATTCCACCACTCTATTTCCACGTGATAATCAAATATGGAATTTTTACCAACTCTGAGACTATTCTAAACGCAGGAGTTGTCTTTTAAAACATCGTTCTGGGGACGCCTGGGTGGCTCAGTAGGTTAAGCGTCTAACTCTTGGTTTCGGCTCAAGTCATGATCTCACAGGTCCTGGGTTCAAGTCCCACGTGGAGCTCCCCAGCAGGCAACACAGAGCTTGCTTGGGATTCTCTCTCTCCCACTCTCTCTGCCCCTCTCCCATTCCTGCTATCTCTGTCTCTCTCAAAATAAACTAAAAAAAAATTAAATAAATAAAACATTGTTCTGTTAAATACTAGGGAAGGGAATATAATTTATTCTCCAAATTCCTAGCCTAAATTAGGGCCTCACCCAAAAGATACATGGAGTGACTTGGGTTCTAAATCTCCAAATGTATCTACCATTTTTTCAGACATGTTAGAATAGCTACACTCTACCTAAACCTGAGTTTCTCATTTAACATAATGCAAAAAACAAATGTCCATTTACTCAACTTTCATTAGTACATTGCTGGTTTCCCCATAAACATATTCTGAACAACTCACTGTCTCTTAATTTTATTTTTAGTGTTCAATGCAACTGTATAGAAATATAATTAATTTTATATATTACTAATGTATCCTGCAACCTTGCTGAAATAATTATTAGTTCTAATGTTATTTGTGTGAATTTCTTAATTTTTTTCTGTACACAAGATGATGTCATCAGCTAATACAGACAGTTTCACTTCTCCTTTTCTTTTTTTTATTTTTTTATTTAAAAAAATTTTTTTAAGGTTTATTTATTTTTGAGACAGAGAGAGACAGAGCATGAACAGGGAGGGGCAGAGAGAGAGGGAGACACAGAATCTGAAATGGGCTCCAGGCTCTGAGCTGTCAGCACAGAGCCCGACGCGGGGCTCAAACTCACAGACCGTGAGATCATGACCTGAGCCGAAGTCGGACGCTTAACCGACTGAGCCACCCAGGCGCTCCTCACTTCTCCTTTTCTAACATGGATGACTTTTATTATTATTTTTTTTTTCTCCCCTGATATGTTGGCTGGAAACTCCAGTACATTTTAATACAAAAGGTGAGAGTGGATATCTTTGTCTTGTTCCTGATCTCAGGGGACAAGAGTTCTGTCTTTCACCATTAATTTTCACATTAATTAGGCTGGTCATCAATGTCTTTCATCCGTGTGAGGAAGTTCCATTCCATTCCTGTTTGTGGATATTTCTTATCATGAAAGACTGTTGGCTCTTGCTGCATGCTTTTTCTCCATCTATTTAGACAACGCCGTGATTTTGCTTTTTGTTTTACGAATACGGTACGCTACTCTGATTGATTTATAATTATTTTTATGTTTCAGGATTTAGTTTGCTGGTGTTTTGTCGAGGACGTTACACCTATATTTGTAACAAATATTGGCTTATAGATTCTTTTCTTCTGATATCTTTTTTTGATTTTGGTAGCAGAATGATACTGGCCTCCTAGAATTATTTGGGAAGTGTTCTCTCTTTTCTATTTTCATGAAAAGTTTGTGAGTATTGGTGTTAAAACTTGTTGGAACATTTGGTGGGATTCACCAGTGATTTGATCTGGGCCTGGGCTTTGTGTGGGTTTAGGGGGATCTTTGGTTACGAGTTCAATGTATTTACACAATATAATGCATTTATGTTCTGTATTTCTTTTTGAGTCAGTTTAAGTAAGTAGTATCTTTCTAAGCATTTGTTCATTTCATCTATGTATCTAATCCTACAATTGTTTATACCATTCTCTTTGAATTGTTTTTATATTTGCAAGAATAGCAGTAAGGTCCCCTCTACTATGTCTGGGTTTAGTTATTTGACTTTCTGTTTTCTCTTTGTCACTCAAACTAATGTTTTGTCAGTCTTACTGATCTTTTGCAGAAATTAATACTTGGTTACATTAATTATTTTTATTGCTTTTTTTCTGTTGTTTTATTTTTTATTTTATCTTTATTACTTTCTGCCTTCTATTTGCTATATTTTTAGTTTGTTCTTTTTCTACATTTTTAGGCAAACATTTAGATTATTCACTTGAGATCTTCTTTTTTTTTTTTTTTTTATTATGGTCATTGATAGCTATAAATTTCCCTCAACACTGTTTTTAGTTACATCCCATTCATTTTGGTATGCGTTGTTTTCAATTTGTATCAAAGCATTTGCTATATTCCCTGGTGATTTTTATCTCTCACTTCTTGGTTAGTTAGTAGTGTGTTCTTTAATTTCCATATACTTGTTAGTTTCCCAGATATCCTTCTATTATTAATTTCTGCTTTCATTTTATTGTGAGCTGAGCAAATACTTTTTGTACTAATTTAGATTTTTTTTTTAAATACTGAGACCTACTTTTGTAAGTAAGACTTACAAAAGACTTACTTTTGCATACAAATGTATGCAGCCTAACATTTGCATATCCTGGAGAATGTTCCATGGGAACTTGAGAAGAATATATATTGTTCTTATTGGATGTAGATTTCTATGAGTTGTGGTTAGTTTATGCTGTTGTTCAATTTGTTCATCCATTTATTTTTTGTAACTGCTCAGTCCATTATTGAAAGTGGGGGAAATTGGGGATTAAAGTCGCCAAGTACTATTATCGAATTGTTTGTTTTTTCTTTTTTTAAAAATGTTGATTTATGTATTTTGAGAGAGAAAGAGAGAGAGAGGGAGTACATGAGCTTACAAGGGGCAGAGAGAGAGGGGGAGAGAGAGAATCCTAAGCAGGCTCTGTGCTATCAGCACAAAACCGGACATGGGGCTTGATCTCACATGACCTGAGACAAAATCAAGAGTCAGACGCTCAACTGACGGAGCCCACCCAGGTGTCCTGGATTGTCTGTATTTTCTTTCGATTCTGTCAATATTTCTTCCATTATTTGGGGGCTCTGTTACTAGGTTCATACATATTTATAATTGTTGTATCCTTCTGATGGATGTACACTTTTATCATTATAAAATATCTGTCTTTACCTGCAGTAACATTTTGTGAATCATAGCCCTCTTTTCTAATATTACTATAGCCATTGCAGCTCTTTGTGATTTTAGTTTGCAGGTTGTTTCAGACTGTTTCAATCTTTGAATCTAAAGTGTGTCTCTTATATCTCAAATCTGACAATGTTGCCTTTTGATTGGAGTGTTTAATCCATTCACATTTAATGTTATGACATGGTTGTTTTTACTTCTGCTATTTGGCTTTTTGTTTTCTATATGTCTTATGTATTTTTCCTTGTATTCACCTTTTTTTGTCTTATATTAAATGAACGTTTTCTAATATAACATTGAAAATATCTTAATGATTTTTAATTATAACTTTGACTTATCTCCTTAGTGGTTGCTCTAGAGCTTACACATCTTAACTCATGAGAATCTACTGATTGAGTTCCAGTGATATATCAAAACTTTGCTTCTGTATAGGTCAATTCCCTCCCTTAGCTTTCGTGCTATTGCAGTGAACACAAAGTATGTATTTATATTTTACAACCCCTACAATACAATGATATAATCATAATATTTTATGCCTTAAAAAAAAAGAAGAAAGAAGAGAAAATATACATCCATTTTGCTATATTAATTTTATTTACCCTTCCTGGTTCTCTTTATTTCTTCCTTGTACTTGAGTTACTGCTTGGTGTCATTTCCTCACTCCAGTATAACTTTATTCCCACCCATGTCCTCTGTGATCTTATTATTAAATACATTACATTCATGTATGTTATAGTCTCAACGATATAATTGCTTGCATATTGATTTACAATTGCTTTTTAAGTGTTAAGAGAAGGAAGGAGAAGAAATGGAAGAATCCTGTCTTTTGTAATTGCCTACATATCTTTTGTATACTCTTTGTTTTTACCATATGAATTTGAAATACTGAGTGGTGTTACCTGCTTTTAGTCTGAAGAACTTTTTTTAGCACTTATAGAGCAGGTCCACTGGAAACAGTTATCTTGGGTTTTATCTGGTCTACAAAACATTTACTTCACCTCCATGTGTTGGATATATGACACTTGGTAGACAGTTACTTGTACTTTTAGTACTTTGAATATGCTCCCCCACTGTTTCTGACCTCCATTGTTTCTGATGGAAAGTCAGTCATTGATCACAGTGGGATCTCCTTGTACATGATTCCTTTATCTCTTAATGCTTTCGACTTTTTATTTTCTCTTTGGCTTTTAATATTTTGACTATTATATGTTTGGATGTTGATGGATCTCCTCGCTTTTATCCAACTGAGAGTTCATGGCTCTTTTTGGATATCAAATCTATTTGGATTTGATAAGACTAATGTCTTCCGCAAATTTTGGAAGTTTGCATCCATCGTTTCTTTGAAGGCTTTCTCTACTGCTTTCTCTTTCTCTCTCCTCTACTTCTGGTACTTCCATTATGAGTATGTTAGTACATTTTTAGAGGCCCCGTTTGTTGTTGTTGTTGTTGTTGTTTCCATTCCCTTTTCTCTATTCTTCAGGTTGCAAGATCTCTATCGAATCTGTCTTCAAGTTTGCTGGTTCTTTTTTCTGCCTGCTCATATTTACGGTTGAGCCCTGTTAGTAAACTTTTTATTTCAGCTATCACACTTTTGATGCCAAAATTTCCATTTGATTATTTTCAAACATTTCCTTTATCTTTACTGATATATGCTATTTCATAAGTTATTGTCTTCGTACAATCTTTTACTTATTGAAGAATGGCTTCCTTTAGTCTTTGAACCTATGTATAAGAATTGCTTTCAAATGTGTGTCTAAATCCACCAAATGGACCTCTTCCAAAGCATTTTCCATTGCCTGTTTTTTTTTCTTCTTTGTGAATGACAGTTTTCTGTTGCTTTGTAGGCTTCATTTTGTTGTCACTGACAATGAACAGTTTAGGGGCGCCTGGGTGGCTCATTCGGTTAGGCGCCGGACTCTTGAGTTTGGCTCAGGTCATGATCTCATGGTTCATCAGATGAAGCCCCACATTGGGCTCTGTGCTGGCAGCATGGAGCCTGCTTGGGATTCTCTCTCCCTCTCTCTGTCTCTCTCTGTCTCTGTCTCTCTTTCTCTCTGTCTCTCAAAAATAAACAAATACACATTTAAAAAAAGAAAATAAACAATTAAAATATATATTCTAGCAACTCCATATACTGATTCCCCTCACCCACACATGCCAGAAGTGATTGTTATTTTTTGATTGGTGGTTTGCTTATTTCTTTAGTGACTTTGCTAAACTACTTTGCCAAATCTATTTCCCCTATGGTATGAAATTTCTGATATCCCCACTCACATTTTAACCCTTATTTTTCCTTGCCATCTGACTGACTGGACATTGCTCCTGGGTCAGCATAAACCACTTATTCATCAAAGACTATATTTACACCCACTTGGTCAGGTGGATTTTACCTTTAACCATCAGATATGTGTGTGGCTTGGAGGCTGCTATCACAGTCCAGATTGTTTGCTTGTTTACTTATTTACCTACTTAATCTATGTTTAGCCAGTGGCTCGGAGCTTAGAGTCATCCTCTGATTTCTTCTGAAAAGGCACAACCTTGAGCATGCACGCAGTCTTCCAGCTTACCAGGAACTTTTATATCTGCGTTCCTAGGATCTACCCTTCAGTCAGAATAAGTTAGTGTAGAGCCCATTGGCTCAAAAGTTGTACTTAAGCCTTTTGTGTCAGTGAGGCCCTGTGTTGGGGATGCTGCAAGTGGCCTGAGAAACGCTTTCAAGGACTCCTTCATCTTCTGCACTGATCCAAAGTAGAGCACCTGGAGTTGACCTTCTCTAACATGGAGCTCGGGGAAGGAAGTGGCGCGAAGGGAGTAGGTGGAGGCTCCAGAACCATAGACTCTCACTCTTCTTACTGATTGAAAATCTCGTTGTTGATTCTCTTGAATGAGTATCTGTCCATCTGCTGTATGCCCATAGGACACCTCCTGTAAACTACAAATAATAGTTTCCTTATAATTTTCACCAAGTTAATGACCGTGTTGCTGGGTAGAGGGTCCAATGAGCTTTCACTCCACCGTTTGAGAAATAACGAATCACTGATACTGTTTTCTCACTACAGCATTGGTCTCTGAAGCTAGGTTCGGGTGGCACCGATGAGCTCCGCTTGAAAGCGTGCACATGAAATCATTGCTTTATGCACTTTATTCCATTTTTGATTTATTGAACGTGCTGCAAGAGGACTCCAAGAGCACCGTTTCAACTATGGCTGTCGCTTCTAAGAAAAGCCCAAATAATTGCTTGGCTGAATCAGTCACTAATTTCTTGCACTCCATATGTCAAGAGAAGCCAAACCTTCCATCCAGAGGCTGGTACATGAGTACCTTGAGCTGAAGGGGTCTGAAATTCTTAATGAGGGGCATATTCCTTTTGGATGATGGCAAAGCTATTAACTGAATGTGTTATTTGAGGGGAGCAAAAGTCTTGAATAATGGGAGAGAAAGCAAATCAGTTGAACTCAGTTTGAAATCCAAAGACACTAAGCTATTGTTTTTAATTTTTTTAATGTTTATTTTTAAGAGAAAGAGAGCATGAGTGGGTGAGTGGCAGAGAGAGAGAGGGAGACACAGAATCCAAAGCAGTTTCCAGGCTCTGAGCTGTCAGCACAGAGCCCCGTGCGGGACTCAAAACCAGGACCGTGAGATCATGACCCGATCCGAAGTGAGATATTTAACCTACTGAGCCACCTAGGCACCCCTACACTAAACTGGTTTTACACTAAACTCTCTTCTGATTTTCTGATACCTGAAGTGCCTCTGATTCTTTGAAGCAGTGAATCCCAGAGGAGCTACAAGACAGCATTTCTTGCTAAATTACATTCTAGAGTATCCTTGCAATAAACACCTATTACCAAAGGCAATCCATGTGTGTCTCTTTCTTGGAACCTTAAAGAGCCCGGCTATATATCTTGCATTTCCTACGGAGAATTATCCCCAAACATCTATGATGGTTTGAACAAGATGAAGTTTCCATTCTAACTACAAATGAATTTGCATTGTTCAGGTTATATAGCTAACTTATGGTTCCCTGACTCTCGCTTTTGAGGGTTTTTTTGTTTAATTTAATAGAAAATCCAATTATTATGTAAATATAAACATAGCATAATTGCCACAAACAAGTGAGCATAACAATGAACTGATGGAGCTTCTGGAGCTAAAGGAACCTGTGATTTATGAGTGTCTCTCAGGTATGATTGATAGACAGTTCACAGAAATGTTTTTAGGCATTTCTACCCGACACAACGTTCATGTTTTTGCTTTCTGACCATCCGTGTTAATGCATGTCAGTGAAGTAAAGTTGCTTTGGGAGGGAATGTATCACAAATTCATTTTCATTATTTGCCTAACTTATTAAAGAATGAAGCTACAAACATCATTGTTTAAAGTGTCTCCCTTTAAATTTTTTCCGGCAGATGTTTATGTAGGGAGAATGCTGGATGATCTCTTTTGGCAAGACACAAAAGTGACGTTTCTTGAGGGTTCCAGTTGAAAAATTTGTCTTTGGCATGGTGTGTTTAAACATCTGCAGAAGGAAAATCTTCTTTATGATCCCACTAACTTGGGTAAAAGCAAAGTACGCAGCCCCTTAATTTCTGGAATACTCTTCCATGGAGTGGAAAGCTTCCAACACTAGTTTTCTTTGGTAGAGTTTCTTTATGTGACTTTTAAATTCCAGAGACAGAGTATTGTCTTCTTTAAACATCGACAGCTTCCTTAATTAACAAGAGAGAAGCTAGCAAGCATACAATTCTGTTTTCTCCCCGGATTACCGATTATCTATACATTTTCGCTCTATGCCTACTATCATTTTAAGAGTTCAACACCCACTGGGAAATTTAAAATACAACAACAACAACAACAAATGCTACAAGACTAGTTGGGGGAAACATATCATATTTTCTAATATCCAAGGCGTAATTTGAATTTGAATTGTTCTTCTTTCCTTGTAAATTTAAAGACTTGTTTTTCTTATTTTTAAAATATTTATTTTTTCTTATTTCTCTCACTTTTGTTTCTTATTTCCTCGATGAAGAGTATAATTCATTTTCTGTGACCTCAGCTGAGTTTAGTTGAGCGCTAACGAAAAAAGAACTGGGCAATGCTCCCAGTGGTCAAAACTCAAAAGGATTGGCTGCTTCTTACAAAACAACTTCTTCAACAAATAATTACAACTATTAGGAAGCTCTTTTTTAGCCCTCTTCGTTTTGCTCATCCAAGCATTGTATTCAAAAATTTGTCAAGTTCCCACCTGTACTTTGTCCCTTTCCTCCATGATTTGCTCTAGGAAGAGTTTTCTGGAGTGATACCCAATCAGTGTGACAATTCACAGCTGTGCTCTTTGACCCAAAGACTTCAAGGTATTTTTTTGATATGGTCAAGTGAGATCCAAGGTTTCGTTATGCAATTGGTGTCCTCCTACACTCTTAATGGCCGCATCCATTTCAGGGACGTTCAAGCGAGTGAAAAGTTTACTAGAACTCACAAATTAATAGTGCAAGGATCTGTATATAAATCCCTTTCTATCCAATTTAATTCTATTTGGGGCATGAGGAAGAAGAGACATAAGAAGGATACTTCATTTGTTTTCTTGGAGTGTGAGCTAAAATAAAACTTTAAATTTTTGCTTCGGCATCATAATGGGCAACATTAGTAATAACACATTTTTTTCTGGTATTTTCTTTTAAAAACATGTGTGTGTGCTTTACTTAAAAAATGAATGGGGAAATGGGGTGCCTGGGTGGCTCAGTCGGTTAAGAGTCTGACTTTAGCACAGGTCATGATCTCACTGTTTGTGAGTTCGAGCCCTGCGTTGGGCTCTGTGCTGAGAGGTCGGAGACTGCAGCCTACTTTGGATTCTGTGTCTCCTTCTCTCTCTGCCCCCTCCCCCATTTGACTCTGTCTCTGTCTCTCAAAAATAAATAAATGTAAAAAAAAATTTTTAATGGGGAAAAACACTGCATTGAAGTTAGAAAATAGAGAAAAATAAAGAATTTTTTTCTTCCTCAACCACAGATAATTATTTTTGATGGATTAATATACCGTCTTCTACCATTTCAAAGTGTGTGTGTATATATGTATAACATAAAATTGAGATCATGACTTTTTTTATTTAAAATTATATTAAGAGAACTTCCCACATCAGAAAATATTCCTCACAACATGCATTTTGTTTTATAACACCTATTGTACTTTTGTACATGTAAATTGCTAACAATATTTTGTTCTTTTACAAATGACACCAACATAGACATCTTCTGTATAAAGTTTGTAAGTGTGCTGCCTATTTCTGGAAAGTAAGTTTATAGAAACAAAATTACTAAATCACAATTCATATATATTATTGACTCTTGACAATAGTCTGACAAATTGCTTTTAAGATATTTTTGATAATTTACACTTTTACCTATAGAGAATGACATAATTTATCATAATCAACTTTGGCCTAATATTATTGAATGTCTTTGTGTGTATTTCCCATTTATTAGAAAAGCAAAAACGTATTACAGTATTATTTCATCTTGTTTTCTTTCTAATTTACTGTTAAGTTGAAAATATCTTTATTTAATATTTGTGTATTGAAGATTAACAGTCCTTTCTATGACATTTCCTGTTAATGTCTTTTGGAAATTCCAATGAAACATTGAATATCTTCTTCCCTGGTTTTTAATAATTCTCTAAGTATAAATGATATTAATTACTGGTCTCTTTTATATGTCGTGTTTTCCATTTTTGTCATTTTTACCATCTTCAGAGTTACACAACATAAAAGTTGTATATATTACTATCTATCTATACTTTCCCCTTACATTTATACCTTAACAATTCATTTTCCACCCTGAGGTTAAGTAACATAATTGTTCATAACTGTCTTCAGTTTAATAAAATTGTCTTATGTATGGCTATAATATAAATATTTAACTTACTTTTGAAAAAAATTGCCAATTTTTGCATGATGATTTATTGAATTATTGGTCATTTGCCATGTCTTTGAAATGTTTCCACTATTATATTGTAGGTTGAAACAGAGAAAGACAGCTACTTTAGGGTCATAGACATTGGTTTTTAATAAATCTGTAAGTATAGGGGAGCCTGGGTGGCTCAGTCGCTTAAGCATCGAACTCTAGATTTCAGCTCAGGTCATGATCTTGTGGTTCAGGAGTTCGAGCCCCACATTGGACTCCTCATTGGCAGTGTGGAACCTGCTTGGGATTCTCTCTCTCTCTCTCTCTCTCTCTCTGCCCCTCCCCAGCTCACTCTTTTTCTAAGTAAATAAACTTAAAAAAAATAATAATTCTGTAAGTATATTCCCTTGTGTCTTATAATTTAATTATTGTAGCTTTGTGTTTTAATATATTATAAAGTAAGTATGCCTCTATTACTGTACTTTTTCAAATATGTCTTACTAGTCTTATCTATTCTTTAATGTTAACTTTAGCATGATTTTTTTTGACAAGTTTTATGGGACTTCCCTAAAAATTGTACTATTGATAGAAACTAATTTGAAAGAATTTCTGTTGTGTCCAGTCATTATAGCCCTTCTAGGAACAAGGAGAGAAGAGAATGTGAATGTTCATATATATTTTATATATGATTCTTTCAAAGCTTCTTTTTATCTCTGTGAGATAAGTTTCATCATAAGTATACAGCTTTTCTACTTATGCTGGTTCTTTTTTTTTTTTTTTTAATTTATATACTTAAGTTCAAATTAGTTAACATACAGTGTAGTATTGGTTTCAGGAGTAGAACCCAGTGATTCGTACAACACCCAGTGCTCATCCCAACAAACGCCCTCCTTAATGTCCACCCCCCGTCTAGCCCATCCCCCCACCCACCTCTCCTCCAGCAATGCTGTTTGTTCTCTGTATTTCAGAGTCTGTTATAGATCGCCTCTTTGTTTTTACCTTATTTTTCCTTCCCTTCTCCTATGTTCATCTGTTTTGCTTCTTAAATTCCACATATGAGTGAAATGGTATGGTATTTGTCTTTCTCTGCCTGACTTATTTCACTTAGCATAATACCCTCCAGTTCGATCCGCTGTTGCAAATGTCAAGATTTCATTCTTTTTGATCACCGAGTAACATTCCACATCTTCTTCCTCCATTTGTCAGTCTCTTTCCATAATTTGGCTATTGTCTGCTTATGCTAGTTCCACGAATTTTATGTGTTTTGAACCATTGTGGATGCATTCTTTTCCTTTTTAGCATGTTCTGGATACTTACTGATAACTTACAAGAAAGCTCTTGACGCTTCTGTACTTAGCTTTCCTGTCACTTTACAAAATGCTATTAGTTCTGTTTCAGTTGATTTCCATAGAATTACTAGGTATATTATCACATTATTTTCAAAACACAAAGGTTTTTTTGTCTCTTTCTACCAAATAAGCATTATTTCTGTTTAATGTATTATTACATTATGATCCTTGAGTATGGCTTTGGTCATATCCCATAATTATATTTTGCCAAATCTTTCTAGCTGTGCAGCTGGTTTAAAGCTTATCTGGTTGGGGCGCCTGGGTGGCGCAGTCGGTTAAGTGTCCGACTTCAGCCAGGTCACGATCTCGCGGTCTGTGAGTTCGAGCCCCGCATCAGGCTCTGGGCTGATGGCTCGGAGCCTGGAGCCTGTTTCCGATGCTGTGTCTCCCGCTCTCTCTGCCCCTCCCCCGTTCATGCTCTGTCTCTCTCTGTCCCAAAAATAAATAAAAAACGTTGAATAAAGCTTATCTGGTTAATGACAGTTGTGAAAACAAATCACTTGGGTGCACCTGGACCAGAGCATCAAAAACCACGGATGAGAAGATTGTTATTTACTCTTTTGACACTGATATTTGAGCCACAGACGATACTCTCAGGTAGTCTATCTGTAAGAAGAATATTTATTAACTGGCAGATTTAAAGAGACAGAATTTCCACTTCACTCTCTCTTTTCTCTGTTCTGAATCAGAATTTATCATGAGTGGGATAGATCTTGGGCTGCAGGAATGAAAGATACCTACCTTCTCTGGCCTTAGGGAGCTCATAGGCTAGTAGAAGAAGTGTACTAGTAAACACTTTTGAAAGTTTGTTTATTTATTTTGAGAGAGAGAGAGAGAGCAGAGGAGGGGCAAAGGGAGAAGGAGAGAAAGAGAGTCCCAAGCAGGCTCCATACTGCCAGTGCAGAGCCCAAGGCGGGGCTTGAATTCATGAGCCATGAGATCACAACCTGAGCCAAAATCCAGAGTCAAGTGCTTAACTGACTGAACCACCCAGAGGACCCTCTAGTAAACACTTTTTGAAGGTAAACTACCTAGTGTATTAGTTTCCTGTCACTGCCGTAACAAATTATCACAAATGTAGTGGCTTCAAACAATACAAATTTATTATCTTAGACTTCTGGAGGTGGGAAGTCTAAAATAGGTCCCATCGGCTGAAATCGAGGGGTTGGGGGATTATAGGGGGGAATCTACTTCCTTGCCTTATAGCTTCTAGAAGCTGCCCTCATTTCTTGGTTGTGGTTCCCCACCCTCTTCAAATCCAGAACTGCTCATCAAACTTCTCTCATATGCTTCTGCCCCCCACTTTCCCATTTAGGGACGCTTCTGATTGTATTGGCCCACCCAGAAACCCCAGGATCATACTTCAAGGTCAGCTTATTAGCAAAGGTAATTCCATCTGCTGCCTCAATTCCCTCTTGCAATGTCACATAACAAGGTCGGTCACAAGTTCCACAGATTAGAATGTGGACATCTTTGGGGCTGGGAGAGCGCTTTTCTGATGACCACACACGAGCAGAGCCGCGAACTCAACAAGTGGTTGTTGAGCACAAGGAAGAACAGAAGTAAGGATTATAGGTGAAATAAGTCTAAGAATGAAGCTGCTGGAGGTAAATAGGGCATAAAAGAGGACTTCTAAAAGAGGGAGCAAGCAGTATATTCAAAGTGATGAAATAAAGTAAGCGTAGCAAATCTGGGTTGCTTGACCTAGAGTGGAATAATTTTACAGCTCTGATGTAACCTGTATCTAGTAGCAAGGTTCTCCAGAAGTTGGCTCGTGGACTCAGATTTATCCTTGGTACTGCTCAGGGCCCTACACTGCATTCCAATCCCCTGCGTCCTGCCACATGGAAACGTCTCAATTAGTGTTACAAGGGAACGGGCCCTGGGGTCGCACATATTGGAAATAAGGCTATATTGAAAAGGCTCCAGACTGTGCTCACGTATAGACCTTTGAGAGTTTCTGTCACCTCAACAGAGGCTAGGGTGTGTATATCCTTGTCACATGCCCACACCATGTAAAAGCAGTGATGACAGAAAATAACAAGTACAAAAGGAAGCCACTGAGATGGCAATAAAAGGACACACAGGAACTCACGGATGTGTACAGATAGCCAATAAGAGCTTATGACAAAGCAAATATATCTACCAGAACATTTTCAAATCTCTGGAAGAATTTAACACCTGCATGTTTCTCTGTCACCTCAGTATGTTAAGAAACTCGCACTTATGCTGTGAACTCTACCTTGCACTTCATCTCAAACTTCACTTGTAAGATTATAATACCCATCAGCATGCTGATTCTAAGAAACTCTCAGAATAAAGACCAATGCAAAGACTACCTAAAAATTTAGAGAAATGAGGTATGTGTTTATGTGTTGCATTAGTAACCGTAGTCAGGAAAAGCAAAACTGTCTGTGTCATATATTTATACCTGAAACAAAAGTTAAATGGTACCAACGAGGTAGAGGCTAAGCCCCTGGGGATCAAACTTCTGCTTACCTCAGATGGGTTTGCTCCTTACTTTCCTGTGACCATGAATGTTCTTTCTTCATTGAGCCTTGACTTTCCTTGTACTCGAATCCAGCCTTTGTGATGACTCATCACTACCCCTCACCTACCTGAGTCAGTTCTAACCTCCTACCCATGATTAAATCCAAAGTGTTCACCATGTAGTGACTTCTTGGTCCACCACCATCGTTAACAGCCCCTCGACTGAGCTACTTAGTTCTAGCCTATGAGACTCTGGTTTAACCAAGTGCCAAAGATCCCTGGTAAAAATAAAACTTTCTGGCATTTAACTGACCTTCTAACAATTCTCTGTTATGTGGTAGTCAACCATGTTTGACCATCCATTTAGTCACCTGCTGAACCCAGAACTACTTTGGTCCATGTTGATGTTTTGCTACTGTGCATAATACTCCAAAAGGCAGAAATTCGTTGTGTTGAAGATTTATTTTGTAAAATTTCCATGAAAAGATACTTTAAAAAAGTTTATAGACCAGTACAACTTTTCTTTTCACTTGTTCCAGCCTTCCTGTCTCTCCAACTCCCCTCTTGGCCCCATTGTCAAAGGTCCATTTTGTCACAGACCCTGTGGTATGCGCTGGGGATCTATACAAAGATTGATGAAACACAGAATGTTATTGTCAGTGTTCTGCTCTTTGAATTTTTATAACGCAGAATCTAAAGACTAAAGAAGGCCAAGAGGCAACAAATCAGGGGAAGGTGAGGAAAAGCACCCAGAACTGTAAGCCACAGTGTAATGAGAGTTATAGGAATAAGGAATATACAAAAAGGGAATTATGTTGCATGGGAGAAAGTGAAGAGAGAAGGAAGAAACTTTGGTGCTAGAGTAACGCTGAACCCTAAGGCACATGCATAGTTGAGGAAAGGGGATTTTAAAAAGTGTTTCCAAGTACTTCCTGTGTGACTCCCCTGTGAATGAAATAGTTTATTTTTCATTAGGTTGGGTTGTTAAGCCTCGCGTCTTGCACATGATCCCTGTGCTCTAAGATTGACTACACAGGTCTATGAATACAGAGAAGATAGATACAACTCAAATAAAAAAGTATCGGGATGGTCTTTGAGATCTCCTATTTGTTATATTTTAGAAATCTCTTTAAACAAATAAAGTTACTGGGGGCGCCTGGGTGGCTCAGTCGGTTAAGCATCTGACTTCAGCCCAAGGTCATGATCCTGCACTTTGTGGGTTTGAGCCCTGCATCAGGCTCTGTGTTGATGGCTCAGAGCCTGGAGCCTGTTTCAGATTCTGTGTCTCCCTCTCTCTCTCCCCAAAATAAATTAGTATTAAAAAATAAATAAATAAAGTTACACCAAATAATGTCCTCTTATTATCATCAACTGCCTGAGATATTGGCAGGATCTGACTTCATATATTCTTAACAAAATGCTTATAAATTATTTTGCCTTATTGTACCAGATATACACAACGTATTTGCGAAATTATATTTTCCCCAACTTTGTGTGTGTGTGTGTGTGTGTGTGTGCGCGCGCGCGCATGGGGGAAGGAGGGAGGGGGAGAGAGAGAGAGAGATTATAGTGTCAGAAACAAGAAATAGCTTTTGAGTATTTAACCAACTCAGCATCTATGATCATATGGACTCAATTCTACTCCTGGTAATTTTGTGGTTTTGTGCTTCGCATCAGCCCATGTTACGCTGGCATGTCTCAACGCCTTTCATGACACAAAATGATATCAGAATGCAAGCTTTTCCCCCTTAGTGAACTTTTTCCCAAGGCTTCTTTGAAAGAACAAAACTAAAAGGAACAAAACCAAAAACAACATTTGGCTTCACCTCAGCCAGCTACTTGCCTGCTTCTACCTTTCTCGATTTGCAATTTTTGCTTTCCTTCTCCCCTCCTAGCCAACAAGAATGGATGCAAGGAGTGAACTCCTTAGGGGAACAGGCAAGATGCACAAATACAAACCCACACATGATGGGTGTCCACTGTCTCTTGAACACGAGCAGTAGGGCTTTCCCCTGACACGTTACTTCTGTCTCCTCTGGGTGACAGGGACCCACAATCCTTCTAGGGAGTTTATTTTTGCCCTGCATCATTAAAAGATGGCGTCTGCTCAACCTAAATGGGATTCAACACAGAAGAGTGGACGAGCTTTTTCCTTCACTGGGTCAGTTTCACACAGAAAGCTGACACCCTCCTTCCTGGGAGGAGGGGTGGGGAGCACTTGCCTGAGAACAAATGTGCTTTTCAAAGGTGCAAAGGTCTGGCCTGGGGAGAAAGTGGGGCGGGGGAGGGGCGGGTGATATTGAAAACAATGTATTTTTCCTTCCCTGTCAATCACTTTGCCCTGAGGTTTCTCACCCTTTGGATCAATGGCATTAATTGTTTCAAGGGGGGCAGCAAATGCCATCTAGGACAAAGAAGTCATTGCTCAGCTTGAATTTCACACTAACTTTTTTTTTTTTCTCTCTTAAGTCCATGGTCTTAAAAGCCTAGCTTTGTTGAGCGAATAAAAGATTTCTAAATTCCCAAAATGTCCTTCTACATATCCCTAGCAGAGCTTGGGGGTCTGATCACAGAAGTTTACTGTAAGCCATCGAGACCTAGAGGAAGTCGCTGATAAATGGAAAGAGGCTCCTGGGCAGGGAGGAACTTGGAATAATTAAGCAGGCACAAATGTAAGGCTTAGATGTCATTTGAGTCCTCTCAGGGAACAAGCATCCCCTGTCCCAGGTGTTAGGTCCAGAGTCTGCGGAGGCAAGAAAACCAACTCCCTGTAGGGCGATGAGGCCGCCCAAACCGGAAGTGGTAGGCAATTAACTTCCTGTTTGGAGCTTCAGACCTGGTCATCGTTCCTCTGGTCCAAGAGAAGCTTCAGGTGACCCTAAACTGGGACAAGGAGAGGAAAATGGAGCAAAGAGGCACCGCTTGGGTTTTGATGTCGGCATGTAGAGGATGAGGGAGAGATAGGAGCCTAGCTTGCTAATTTGCTGGGCTGGATACAACAGCCACCCAGTGAATGCAAGGGAAAATCGGCTTTGGGGCCAGTTGCATGTGAACAGTCCCAGTGACATCCAGAGGTAAATGTCTATAAGGCAGTTAGATAGTTGTGTCTGAGGCTGAAGGAAGCCATTAGGGCAACACCTCCTGACCATTTCCAGCCTTTGGGCAGCTTACGTGATGCTGGCAGGTTGCAACCTAGATTTTCAGATCTGGCATCACCTGAAAAGGTTGTGAAAGCACAGATTACTGAGTCCAGGCCCTAGCTTTTCTTACTCTGCAGGTCAGCAGTGGTGGCCGATAATCCACATGGTTAGAAAGCACTCTGAGCAATTATTTTGGTGCTCTGGTGCATGTCTCATTTTTGAAACCAATGGATCAGACTACCTCAGGGAGGGTGTGGAAAGAGAGAAGAGTAAGTGGCAAAGGACTGATCTTTGTGGAACCCAGCACTAAGGAGGGGACCTGGAGAAAGAGGCACCTGTGAAGGAGCCTATAAAGGAATGATCAGGCAGCTTGATGGGGAAGCAACAGAGAACGATGTCAGACAATGAGCGTTTTTCTCCCCCTTGTGCCATGAGTCACCTACTACTACATTATCATTCTCCCAGTATTATTTTCTCAAAGATAGAAATGTTCCTTTTCTATAGATACTTCTCTATAGACTTTTTTTTTTTTACAGTATCCTATTGAGTGAAACAAGAAAGCATTTTATTAAAAGCAGTAATTTGTTACTGCCCTAAGTGATCTTTCATAGTTTCTAAAACACAATGTCTTCTTGATAAAGCCAGTCTGAGAGTGAATTTATGAGGCCGCTGGACGTCCTTGCCAATGAACAAAGACATAAAACCTACTGTTCCTTAAGTCGGCTAATGCAAAGTGGCTAGGGTGTATTTGCTAATTAGCATGCTGCTGTTAGCGCTTTTTCACCTTTCTTTGTTTCTTTGGGGGGTTTCTTCCAGGAAAAGAAAATTCTGAAATACTTGCAAAAAATTTTTTGAGACAAAACAAAACCCAAAGCTTTGTGTGGGCAGAATTGATACACTGGGTGCTGAGATATCTCGTCTCCAGCGAGGGGATGCTCACTGAGGGACCCCTAGGCTAAAAGTCCCAGGAGGAATCAGAATACTTGAAGGATGATGCATTTTATTTTTACTCTCTCCGGCTTTCTCAAGCCCGCCAAGGCTCTCCCGGCTAATATGATCTGAAAGAGAGGAAATGAAAGGCACTGGCCGTCAACCCACAGCCGCCTCCGCACCTGGGTTTGCACACACCTGAGTGAGGCTCTCACGTACCTCTGTCCTTCCTGTTACAGACATCTGAGAGAGACCTTGGAGGACCACAAAAGCCCGCAATATGTTGTCATTGAAAAGCTGTTAGGGATTTCACCGCTGACAGCGGTGTATCTAATTACTGAATTATTAAACAGAAGGACCCTGCCTAAAAAGCAACTTCCTGTCACTCAAGAAGACACATTGCTGCGAAAAGCAGAGGTATGATTAGGTCACCTCACTCATTTCTGCAGATAAATTTGGAATATCCAAACTCAAGAGGCACGGCAACTGAATTTTTTCAGCCTCTGGTACCCACTTAAAGCTGAAACGGGAAATATTGAGCCAAACGTGCTTTCAGCCCCTGCACTCGTCACTCGGGAAAACCGTCCCCACCTTCTGTTATGTTGCCTTTTTGGTTCAGGCCCAAAGATCCTTCTCGGAACTTAGATTGTCACCCTATAGACCTCATATCGGAGAGTTTTCAGCAGACGAAATACACAAGGGGGACAGGGGACAGATTAGTGGCCAAAGATGACCTTTTGAGACAGTAGCTTTGTGCACGAGTCTTGTTTGTTTGTTTTTGGAAGTTTGGGAACCAGAATGCAGAAATCACCTTGCTCCTCTCAGCCTGCAGAGCAAGAAGGCCAATAGCTGGTGTATTTTCCATTTTTCTGTTTATGTCCACAAAAGGCATTTCCATTGGATCGCAATAATCATAATAGCACAATAAATAAAAGTGTATGAGCTTTCGTTGTTTGTTAGGCACTGTATTTTTTACAATGCTTGTTTATTTATTTTGAGAGGGAGAGAGAGTGGGGGAGAGGGGCAGAGAGAGAGAGAGAGAGAGAGAGAGAGAGAGAGAAAATCCCAAGCAGGCACACGGGGCTCGATCTCATGACCATGAGATAGTGACCTGAGCTGAAATCGAATCGGACGTTTAACCTACTGAGCCACTCAGGGTACCACTACTCTGCTTTAAAAGATTTATGGGGTTTTTTTGCTATTTTATCCCCACAATAGATCAAGGAGTTAGACTCAATACCATCATTAGCTCCACTTCCAAGTGGGAAAAAATGAGCCACGTATATATTAAGTAACTTATGTGCTCAAAATAACATGACTAGAAAATAGAGGAGCCAAGATGTTAACCAAAAAAATACATTCATCCTGAAAGTTTATACATCTATATCTCTTAACTGTCCATATGACTCTTTTAGAGGATTTTGCAAAAGGCAGGAAAGAGGATAATAACTTGTTCCACCCTGTTCTACTTTGTATTTCAACAGGACATCCGCTCTGTTAAGTGAATGGAATAAGAAAATCTACTTTTGACATCATCTCCCTGTCAGGTGCCTTCACTTAGCCCCCGAGCCTCGCTCTGCAGAACACAGCCCGCCTTAGCTATGTTACATACCTTTGCCCTTCTTCTACCCAAGGAGGCAGCTAAAGGGCAGGGGTCCTTTTCGATTTGCTCTTGTGTATTCGGTGTATTAGTCAAGGTTCTCCAGAAAAACAGAACCAAGAGGATATTGAAGGACATTGATCGTGAGGAATGGACTCATGAAATTATGGAGGCTGTGAAGACCCACGATCTGCCATCTCCAAGGTGGGGACCCACGAAAGCCTGCGGCGTACCTCGAGTCCATGTTTGAAGGCCTGAGAACCAGGGGACCCAATGATGTAAATCCCAGTCTAAGGGCAGGAGAAGACAAAATGGAGTGTCTTCACCAAAGCAGTGAGGCAAGAAAAGAGGCAAATTCCTCCTTCCTCCACCTTTTGCTCTACTCAGGCCTTCAGCAGATTTGGTGAGGCCCACCCACTGGGGATAGGGATCCGCTTTACCAAATCCACTGATTCAAATGCTAATCTCAGCTGCAAAAGTCTTCGCAGAGGCACGGCCAAACAATTTGGGCACTCTGTGGCTCACTCAACATGACCTATAAAATTCATCATTATACCCAGATTGCCATTTTCTCCCTCGATTGTCTTTTTTACAGTTTCTACCCAATAAATGCTTTGGAAGCTACGTGAATCCTGTTCCCTCAACTGCAAATAGTGAATTTGAATAACGTGTGCTGCTTGTTATTGACTAAAGATATTTACTCACGTGATGATCAGGCACAGGTCTCCAGGTCGGTCAGGAAGACCAGTCCTGAAGAAGGAGAATGATGGAGATCGGGCTCCAGCAGGATCCATTCAGAAGCACCAACTGATTTCATTCTTCCTTTGCTGTGTGAAAATTAATGCTGAGGGTAACCTCTAAAGGGATGATAGGGATTCATTGGCTCAGGTTAAGCTTGTAGGTTTCTTTGTATACTGCTGAATTCTATCATATATATATATATATATATATACATACACACACACACATATATATACACACAAATATATGTATATGTATATATGTATATGTATATACAATGTATACAATATATACAATATAATATACATTGTGTGTGTGTATATATATATATATATACACACACTAACATATATATATGAGAGGCATAGGAATGGAAAAGAGGTGCATGAAAAGATGTACAACATCCTTAGTCCCTTATTGTAGTGTCATCAGGGAAATGTTTACTAAAACCACAATAAAATACCACTATTTTATTAGAATAAATATTATGTATTTATTCTAGTCTATTAGAATGGCTCTTTGTTTTTTAAATAGTGGTAATATTTATACATATATATGTATATACGTATATATATACATATATATGTATATATATACATATATACATACATATATATACATATACATACATACATATATACGTATATGTATATACATACGTATATATGTATGTATATACATATACATACATACATATATACATATGTGTGTATACATTGTGTATATATGTGTATATATACATATATATATACAATGTATATAATATATAATGTGTATATAATATACATTAATATAATATATAATGTATATATAATAGACACTAATATATACCATATTCACATGTTCCATATTCCCATTTCTTCAAAATGACATTTGACATTCTTTTCTGTTTAAACCAAGAAAACAACTCAGATGCCAGATCTCGAATGGCATAATGGTCGGGAATACAGCCTCTGGAGCCAAACTTCCTAGGTGTAGAGAGATACGAGTTCTGCCTCATACTAGCCGTGTGAACTTTGTGTCCCATCTCCCAGTCTGTTCAATAATATTTATATCCAAAAGTCACATACTCGTCTGTAGAGCTGGGATTTCAACCATGTGTCTCCACTGATCACATTAAATAAAAGTTTAATTTTTGCCGGTGAATCTCCTTGCAATACCTGGACTTGGCCTTATTTTCCTCTTAATCCCCAGGACCTAGCACACAGAAGATGCTCAGTAAATTCATGTCAAATGGATTTGGGTTCTTGTCAAAAGTCTGACCTGTCATGGGAAGATACCAAAATTCTAAAGAAATAACACTTTAAGGTCCCGTAGGCAAGGTAGTTTCCAACAGAAAGCAATGGCCAAGGCTCAGCTATCGAAAAATTATATTTTCTTCCAATATAACTAAAGAAAAGTATACAATGGTACGCTAAGGAGAACTTGAAGGCCAGAAGCTTACAAACATGTGAAAAATGTTAACATCACATTTTTAGGCTTATTAGAAACAGTCTGAATAATTACACCAGTCAAATTACTGGTGGCTTTTGGCTCAAGTCCAGGATGAAGGTCATGACCCAACATACCATCACCCTGCATGGCATAAGTGATTGACAGGAAAAGGAAATAGATTGATACCTTTCACGTGGGAATCACAGCTTGTTGCAAATATAAGAAAAGCATATATTTGGATTTTGTAGGAAAAGCTAATTGTGTTTTGATTCAAATTTTTTGTTCCCAAAGTTGTTTAATTGTGATTTATTTATGTGTGCATGTGTGATAAAAACAGCTGTGTACCATAATAAAATACAGGTCACTCACTGCTGGTTAAATCGTTACTGGATATGTCTCTGCTTTCTTTTCATTACAGTATCTATTGGATATTTGGCTCCAGGCAGGGAGGAAGCCGTTTCTCAAATGGATTTTTTTTCAATCACTACATAGGAAATTATTAATGTTTGAGTTTCTGGATAATTATCTGCAGTCCATCCATAACGAATAGAGAAGGTATTTCATAAGGAAATTATGCAAAGGGGTAAGGAACCACAGCCTCTCACATTTCTGTAATAATGAGCATGAGGATTCCATGTTGGATATCCAACTCTGTGCTTTACGTCCACTGGTATAGCAATGACCCAAATGCAGAGAATAAGAGGGGGTTTATTCTATGTAGATTTGCTTTGTTGTGGTTTTTTGTTTGTTGGCTTTGTTTTTTTTTTAATTCAGAGGTAGATGATGTACTTTTCAACTTCAATTCCATGATTCATGAAAAGGTGTAAAAGTTTGCAAGGAGCTAAGAGCTAATTTTTCAGGAAGGTCCATTTTCTTTCAGATTTGTACACAGGACACTTGGAAGCTATTTTGCTGTGAGGCAGAAGTTATCAACCTCGACTGCACATTCGCCCACCATACTTTCGACCAACTGGATGGGGCCCAACTGGTATATTTCCACAGCATCAGTATTCTTATACAGCCCCCAGATGATTTCCATGTCACATGGGCTGAGTACCGCTGTTAGATCATACACACTGAGATATACAGAATAATGCTATGTAAACATTATACATTTTGATGTTCTTTATTTGTTGCCTTTAGACATTCTGAAAAACAAAAGTTATAGATTTCCACTTGTTATCAAACACTGAAGAGGTTCATTTTACCTTGAAGCGTACAATCTGAATCAATTTCTATTCCAAGTCTCCTTTGAATACAGAAAAAAATAACACCGATCACATTCATATCTATATTTTAAAATATTTTCATTCAATATGCCCTCAGACTATCGGAGAGAAAAGCCTTTGAGGAGCCCACCAGAATATCAGATACTTGGGGTTTTTCATTCACTTTCATCAAAGAAACATTTTTGAGTACTTATTACATTCCTAGTAATAAGGACGCCTGAACAGTGCTCATGCAGCCAAAGAATTCGCAATCAATGGCGAAATTGTCGTGTGTACAAATAGCTATAATACTTTGAGATAATTGCACAAAATTAGCTGTTTATTAAGTACTGTGAGGTATGATCAAGGAGTAATTAGAAGTTTGAGGGAGGAATCAACCCTGTATAGAACAAAGCAGGTGTTAGGAGGATTGCACATGGGCATTAGGAAGATGGGAATCTTGATCAGAGGCAAGGGCAAGGGCAAATCTCTGGACCAATGAAATGTATGTTGCTCTGGGGGGATTGGGAAGCAGTCTGGTAGGTTTAAATCACTGAGGTTTTGTACCACTAGCCCTACAGGGAAAGAAGGGCTTTTCTACTTACTGGCACAAAAGAACTGGGGATGACGCACTAATTTTTTTTCAATTGAAGCATAGTTGCCATGTAGTATTAAACTAGTTTCAGATGTACAGCGCAGTGACTCAACAATTGTACACATTATGGAATGCTCACCACAATACATATATCACAACATTATTGATTATATTCCCTATGAGGTACTTTTCATCCCCGTGGATTACTTACGTTATAAGCTGTTACATTTTTTTTTAATGTTTTTATTTATTTTTGAGAGAGAGACGGAGAGAGTGTGAGTGGGGGAGGAGCACAGAGAGAGGGAGACACAGAATCGGAAGCAGGCTCCAGGCTCCGAGCTGTCAGCACAGAGCCCGACGCGGGGCTCGAACTCACGAACTGCAAGATCATGACCTGAGCTGAAGTCGGCTGCTTAACCAACGGAGCCACTCAGGTGCCCCACGAGGCTTTTACGTTTTAATCCCCTTCACCCATTTTGCCCATCCCCAGAGACTTCCCCTTTGGCAACCACCAGTTTATTCTCTACATATATGAGTCAGTCCTCTCTTTGTTGTCACTGTTGTTTGTTTCTTTGTTTTCTTCAGAATTATTTCTTGTTACTTATATTTCTATATTTTCCTTATTTTATATAATATGACAAAAACTTCTTTGAATCATGACTGTTCAGGGCACTTTTCTGTAATTATATGACCATATAACAATACTTATTAAGGTCAGATTTTCTTGAATTAATGTATTACACAAAGGTTAATAGTCCCAGAGGATGTGTACTAATATAGTACTCGTTAGACCATAAAGACTGAGTGGAAACAATTGCTTTCATAAGTTTATATTTAATTGCATGCACAGGTGTTTTTGTTTTGAAAAGGAAATTTTAGGTAAAAAGTATGATTAATACCCATGCCATCCCAGAACGCCAGATGAAGAAAATTTTTCCCCAATTTTACAGAGAATAGAGCACGCAGATGTTTAGGTCATGGTGATAGAAAGTGTTCCTCACCTGTACTACATTACTTTTCTCCAGACTGCCAAAATGGTTTCTCAATGGATTCCAGTGTGGGCGGCAATCCACAGCATTCCTCCATGCTTATATAGAGACTTGTCCTATAGACAGATTCCACAGTCTCTATTATTTTGTCCCAGAAAACCCTGTCCCGGCTATGTTATAAAAAGACTCCTGGAATAATTTAGAAGTGTTTACTTGAAACCCAGAAAGGGGAGTTCAGATTCCACCAAACCCAAAAAATCTATACTGAGTCTTCAAGGAATGAATTACACACTTCATACAAAGGAAAGAAACATCTGGATGTGTGGACCGAACATTGAATTAGATACCAAGGTACAAGCATTGAGGTCCTACCACATACTAGCTAGATAACCTGGGGAAAGTCATTCAAGTGACTGACTCAATTGAGCCTCACGTTCCTGAATTCAGGTTGGAGAAAGCAATACTTTCTTGTTTGTATGTGCAGTACTGGGAAAATCAAATCAATGGAGAAGAACTTTAGAGCCTATAATATCTACCTGAAGGTGAACCACAGATATTTTGTCTCTCTTACGATCATTTGATTTTGCAGTTCAAAGTAAACTACCCTTAAGGTAGGAATGTTGAAACCAGCAGAAAAATATGAGTAAGCAAATAGAAATCCCTAGAGAGAAGCCATGTAAATTTTTGGATTAAGTCTCTGAATTATCCTTTACATACTAAGGTGATGCTTTAGAAATAATTTGATCTCTGGATTTTTCACTTACTACCTATCAAAAGGAGTTTTCTCTGCCACCTGCCCCTGGATTTCAAATTTTCTAATAAACGATATGCAAGAAGGGCATTATTGGGGCAAAATATATAAGCACCATCAAGACTTGTGATTCATAATTCCAAGCTGATTTGTTAAAAGTTGCACGAATTGGGCTGCCTGACTGGTTCAGTCAGTAGAGCGTGTGACTCAATCTCTTGGTTGTGAGTCTGAGCCCCACATTGGGTGGAGAGATTACTTAAAAATATATCATCTTAAAAAAAAGTTGCACTAATTTATAACCATATCACCAATATGTGGGTGTATCTGTTTTGGCATACCCTTACCTGCATTGCATATTTCAATGTTTAAAAAGAAATGTTTGACATTCTTGCATCCTTAGTGAGTTGTGAATCTCATTTTTATTTGAGTTATCTATATTATTCTCCTTTGACTAGTCTCTTTGTTCTCTTCCCCATTTACTTACTCATGCATTTCTAAGGATTTGTATGGTATGTGGTAATATTAAGACTATAAACTTTTAAATATTTACACAAAATATTCTATATCAGTTTTGTTTTTAATATTCTAACTTGGTTCTTCTTTTCCTTGCAAGAGTTTGAGGCAGAGGTCATCTCCTGATTGGAAAGGAAGGCAAATCTAAGGCTAAAGTTGGTTTTCTGTATTTTTAAAGTTTGCACATATGGCCAGAACTCTCTAAGAAGTCTAAGTTTTTCCATTCAGTGTTATTGTTACATAAAGCTAAGACATTTTCTTAATGTCGCAATGATAGATCCAAAATGAGTCTCATAAAGAGATTTTTCTATTATTATTTATGATCATAATAGCAAAGCCATTTGGATTTTCTAAATCTAAGGTTTTAATAAACTACATAAGAATGTGCAATATGATAGATAATTTACTTGTTTATCCAAAATCCACATACCCACCTTTTACTCAAGAATACCATGGTCATATACTCTGGGATTATAACTGCCCAGACCCAACAGATGAATTTGATCTGAGCCAATCATTAAAATCTCATTCTCAGGGCATATGGGTGGCTCAGTCAGTTAAGCATCCAACTCTTGGTGAGTGCTCATGGCTCTCATGGTTCGTGAGTTCGAACCCCTCATCAGGCTCTGTGCTGGTAGCACAGAACATGTTGGGGATTCTCTCTCTCTCCCTCTCTCCGACCCTCACCCACTCATGCTCTCTCTTGCTCTCAGAATAAATAAATAAACTTAAAAAAATCTCATTTTCTTTTGGCAAATAATGTTCATTTTTCAGTTTCTCTTGAAGGAGCGCACACGTTGCCATTTCTGGCCAGTGAAGTATGAAAGGAAGTGTAAGAGGAGGTTTCTGTGAAGGAGAAGCCTGGTTTTCCAACATGGAATACGTAGACTGTGGCAGCCATGTTGGCATAATGAGAAAAAAGCCATGAGAATCCCAGAAGCACATAAAGTCTGTAGATACTGCATCAATGGTGGGATCACCTATCACCAAGGGTATATCCAGCTTTTTGTGGTTTTAAGATATTAAGAGTTGATTTATGAAATAAATAAGGAAGGTATTAACAAGATATTAACTAATCAATAAACCAATTAACTAACTAGTTTTAACTAATTAACCAATAGACTCCATGTGAAAAACTAATAATACACACATTTGAAAAATAACCAGGAATTCACAGTCAACACAGGGAAGGATGGGTAAGATAGGAGATGGGGATTAAGGAGTACACTTGTCTTGATGAGCATTGGGTGATGCATGGAATTGTTAAATTGGTGTATTGTACACCTGAAACTAATATAACACTGTATGTTAACTACATCGGAGTTTAAAATTAAAGTTAATTTTTAAAAAAGGACATGGATTTCCCCTAATGCTTGTAAACATGTGTTTCAAACACTTATAACCCCGGGTACCTGGGTGGCTCAGTGGATTAAGCGTCTGACTCAGGTCATGATTTCATGGTTCCTAAGTTCAAGCCCCATATAAGGGGGCTGCTGCTGTCTGCACAGAGCCAGCTTTAGATCTCTGTTCCCCTCTTTCTGTCCATACCCTGGTCATACCCTCTCTCTCTTGAAAGTAAATAAACATTTAAAAAAAACACTTTTAGTCTCATGAAAGGAAAATATGTTACTTGAAAGACAGAATAGCTTCTAGAGGGTTAACACATGGCTTTGCCCTAGTGCTTATATACATAGGTTAAAAAATGTATACATTAATGAAAGAAAGATATCACTTGAAGGGCTGTGTAAGCACAAAGTAGTTTCAAGGAGGGGGAAAAAAAAAGCTAAGTGCCATCACTTAAAGAAGAATGTAGGCAAGCCATAGCATCAAGGGGAAGTTTTCACATCATGGGAAGTTGACATAGACAAAGAATGTGTGGGTCAAGTCTATCCCAGACTCTGAAAATAGAACAAAGGCTCATCAACCATTTGAGAGAGACCATTTATGTGAAAAAGAAATAGCAAATCCAAAAGGAAGAAAATGTTACACGCAGGATAACAAAAATAACAGAGCAAGTACATGGGTGGAGGGACTTTAAAATAGAAAGTAATACCTGGTGGGATGAATGTCATTAAGAGAAAGAAAAGAAATGGGGTGCCCGAGGGATTCAGTCAGTTAAGCAATCAACTCTAGATTTCAGCTCAGGTTATGGTCTCACATTTGTGAGATCGAGCCCCAAGTCAGCCCCCTCACTGACAGCATGGAACCTGCTTCAGATTCTCTCTCTCCCCCTCTCTTCTCTCTCTGTCCCTCCTCCGCTCGTTCTCTCCTTCTCTCTCTCTATCTCTCACCCCTTCAAAATAAATAAATAAACTAAAAAAAAAAAGAGACAAAGAAAGGAAAATGTGTGTGGTGAAACACATGTAAGAAAGAAAAGAACAAAATAGAGATTTTGCAAAGAAATTATGTTCTGTAATGATTACTGTACTCATATAAATTAACATGTACAAATAATTATGTGCACTAAATAGCAAGTTACAAGGTATTGAAAGGGAAATTGAAAAGATAGGAAGTTAAATTAAGAAACATTTGTAGATCACAGAACAAAGAAAAATAGAAACAAAAATTGAACTAAAAGTCTAAATATTTTAAAGAAAGAACCAAATTTCTACCATCCATCTGAAAACATTTGTGGCGAGAGTAAAGAGAGACTGAGGGAGAACTATTTGAAAAAAATATATATACATAGCAAGAAATATCCTAGAACCACTATATAAATAATTGATACATACATATATATACAGGCAAAAACGACATCTAGCCTACATTGAATGAGTACACAGAGCTGGATAAATTTAGTCAAAAACAAACCAAAAACTCACATTGAGACACACAAAAAAATAAAGTTTCATAATATCAATAGTGACAAAAAAATTCCTAAAAGATGCCAATAGAAAAAGAACGATTATTTACAAGGAAATGAATATCAGATTGACACCAGACTTCTCCTCAGCAGTGGTGAATACAAGAACACGAAGTAACATCATCAAAGTTCTGAGCTGTAGTGTTCTGAGTGTAGCATATCACACTAAGCTCCACTAACCAAACTATAATTTGAGATGGAAGAAGATAACAAAGACTTTTTGCAGACATAGAAACTCTACAATTTCTAGAACTTTTCTGAAAGAACCCAAAGAGAATTTACACAAAGATAAAAATGGAAAAGAAGGTTGTTCAGGAAATATTTTAAGAAGGCATATAAAACACTATCAAGTTTTTATCCATTTGTAAGTTTATTTATTATTAACAATATTAATCTAATGTAAAGTGCATATGGGCACCTGGGTGGCTGAGTCGGTTATGCGTCAGACTTCGGCTAAGGTCATGATCTCACGGTTCCTGAGTTTGAGCCCCTCATCAGGCTCTGTGCTGACATTCTGTGTCTCCCTCACACTCCATCTCTCTGTCTCTCTGTCTCTCTCAAAAATAAATTAGCATTAAAAAATGCTTAAGGTTAAGTGCATATGAAAGAATAGGGTGAGCAAAGAGATGAAAAGTTTTCTCAGATATAAGATATACATACTGGACTGAAAATTATATTTAAGATACTGGATACACCTAAATAGTTATGCAATATAAGGAGAGGGTTAGGGACATTCTTTTCCAAACCCACTCTAATAGTCATATTTGAGGAAGGAACCTGGAATATATTTTGAGGAAGGATTGGCAACATTGATCATATTAAATTTAATTGCAATGCTTAAATTATTAAAAAATGGAGCAGATGTGTTTATTTTAATAAAAATTGAAAGCAGTGTGTATGCACGATAAGGTGTGTGTATAAAAACAAAGGAGAGAATTATTTAATTTTTGTTTACATCATCCATAGCCCACCATAAAATTTAAAAACCACCACTGATACCTGGGAAGTATTTTATTCCAGGATCTTTTCTTTGCATGTTTTCATTTAATTGTGATAATATCAGAATAAATGAAAACATGTGGTCAGATTTTGTACTTGTTGTAGTATTAAGTTGCATTTCCACACTACTTGTTTTTAGCATAAAAATGTCCATTTTATGAGGGACGTCATTTTCTAGCTCCCCTTTTGTCTCAAAACTCAATTTAATTTCTATACAAGCTGTTTCTACTCCAAATTTTCTCTAGAACACAAGCCTGTTGGGCCTGTGCCCATCACTTCAGTTCAAACAAGCCTGTTGGGCCTGTGCCCATCACTTCAGTTCAAACACATGTCTGTAACCAACAACCCCGTGTGGTCAATTCCAAGTTCTAAGCCCGTCTTACCAGATGGCCTCACAGCCTTTGGTGTATACACCAATAAGTCCAAATTTTGCTCTCCGGCCCCATCTTTAAATGACATATCTAGCTTTCTCCTCTGAATCTCAGAGGAGGACATCTGTTAATCATATTAAACTTATACTGTATGATACCAACCTCTTGATTTCTACCTCCATAAATCAGTCCTCCCTCCCTGTATCAGTAAATGGCGACTTCTTTCACCCAATTGCTTGGGACAAGAGCTGAGTTCTGACTTTCTCCTCTCTCTCATGCCTCTATCCTGAATGTAATTGTTCCAGGATGCCATGACAAACTCCCAGTCCAAGGCCCTGTCATCACTCCTCTGCTAGGCTGCAGGATCATCAATCTTGTCTCCCTGCTTCTATTTCTGTGTCCTAGCAATCTATTTTCCATGCAGTGCAGTGTCCCTCCTAATATGAAACTGTTATCATGTCGCCCTCACCCTCCACTAAAAATCCTCTAATGGCTTTTAATACCCCAATCCAAAATCTTCCTCTTGGCTCTAAGCCTATGGAGGACATGATCTTGTATCACCTCCCCACCTCACTCACTGACTCTGAGCCATACCTGTTGGTTCACTGTTCCTTGAGCACACCATGCAAGCTCCCCATAACCCAGTTGGATGCATTTGTTACCCTCTGTGCCTGGAATGTTCTTTCCCCAGATAATTTCATGGCTTGCTCAGTCACTCTTTTTGGCCTCCTGTTCAAGTGTCACATTGTCAGAGAGTCTTTTTCTGATCCTGAGATCTAAAACTCACCCCCATACTGTCTATTCCCTTACCTTTACTTTGATTTACAGTGCTTACTACTCTTAACAGGATCTTACCGTCTCTATTTTTTCTCCCAAACATAGACTATTCTTTGTTTTACAGCTGAAGAAACTGATGCTTTGACATCACAGTTGGGACTATCAGGTGTGGGGCTGACACCCAAGGGTTTGAAGTCAACAGATGATCTTGCATTGGACTATGACGCCATGATGCTGCTGGTAGGGAGGGAAAGCGAGGGGGGGGGAGGGGAAGAGAGAAGAGAATTTAGATGTAATTTAGTTTTAATATTTGAAAGTGGAGGACAAAGAAGTCTTTTAATTATAAATCATGGCTCTGTCCAGTAAGGAATAAAAGATTTGAATGCTGCTTAGCAGCTGTTGCCAGGAATTGACCACAGCTTGGTGACACCATTTTAAATGACTGCAGGTGTGACTGAAAGGCACCAGAGGATCCAGGACAGGAGGGAGGTCACCCTTTAGATGCCACGGGCTATTAAGGTAATTTGGGAGCTGTGTCAAGGAAGATGTGGTTTGTTGAACCACAAATCCAAAGGGAAAGGGAAAGCCTTTGAAAATGGGGGAGGGTAAGTATTCCTTTGTCCTATTCAGCGAAAGGGCAAAGTACACCCAGCTGGGCACAATTAAGTCTGCACAAAGTCCAGAGGGTCATGGGCAAGAAAGAGGAACAGGTAAAAACTGACCTCTGTGCCAACTTTGACACAAAGCAGCGAGGGCCAAGAATGTGCGCTCAGCTTGCATATTTCCAGAAGAGGAGAAGGCAAGGAGGCCATCCACACCGATGTTAACCGAGCCAGATGTGGAAAGTATCATCTGAAATAAAATCTGAACTTGGTTGGCGGCGCTCTGAAAAGGCGGGTGTTACACGCAGGCCAGGGATTCAGTCTGTACCAGGCCCACCGGAGCCGATGCCAAAATCTGAGCCGTGCTCCCCTCCCTGCCCTGTTGCTGGTGTCCTTCAGGCCAATCGCTGCACTCCCTCCCTATCTGCTGAGATTACTCCGCCGGCCCCACAACCCGATTCTGAATTCCTTCTTTCTGGGGCAGAAATCTGCATCTCTCCTCTCTGTATTCCCCCTGATCCTTGCATGGCTTTTAGCATATAAAGTGTTCCAAAAATTTGGTCAAGGGATTGGGAATGAGTAAAAGAGTCTCAACTTCCATTCTTAGAATGATGCATTTGGCTCTGGCCATTGGAACGAGACCTAAATGCAGTCCACGGAGTAACCACGTGCCCGTGACCATCTTCCATCTGCCTGTGACAGGTCTCTGTCGTGCAGATGATTTGTGTAGCTATACCCCGCATGCTCAGGATGACACATGTGTCCATAAACCTGGATATCCAGGAGGAATGAAGTCTCGCCGTGGTTTGTCAGGTGGCTCCTTCTCGATCTACAAATGCGATGGAGAGGCATCGTGCATTAGAGGATTAAGACTACTAGCAGAGATTTTTTTTTAATGTACTATTCAATTTCTTTATTAGATAATGCGTGCTCCCTATGGGAAAGTAGGAGAAAAAATCTCGCAGAGGGTGAGTTTGAGCCCCGTGTCAGGCTCTGTGCTGACAGCTCAGAGCCTGGAGCCTGCTTCATACTCTGCATGTGTATGTGTCTCTCTCTCTGCCCCTCACCCACTTGCGTTCTTTCTCTGTCTCTGTCTCTGTCTCTTTCAAAACTAATACACATTCAAAAAAAAAAAAAATGATCACCTATATTCCTCTCCCCCAGGGAGAAGAACGTTGAACAGGTTGTTATGTTTCATAAACTAATGTGGACAATGGGAAAATAGTACGTTTGACGTGTGTGCACACACAAAGCTCTATCTACCCATCTGTCTCTTCCTACAGTTTCAAAGTGTGTGCTTAAAAATCAGGCAAAACCTGGTTTTGAATCCATGAATAAAGAAAGTTCCTTTGATTCAGCCACTCTCTACCGGGGTAACTGCCAATTCTGTAATGAAGATAATGATAGCACCCGTTTTATTATGTTCTTATAAAAATTAAACACGATAATTGATTTAAAAGACTTAGCACAATGTTTGCAAATCTAATCTCTAAAATATTAGCTATTTTCCTTAGGCAATTGGGAACGCATTGCAAATGTCTTCTTAACCTATATTTTTCCATAAAATCCCTTGTCCTCAAATGTACTTCAGAACATCATGCTTTATCCTTTTGTTTTAAATATTTATTTATTTCCTTACTCATTTAGAGAGTGTATAAGCAGGGAAGGTGCAGAGAGAGGGAGAGAGAAAGAGACACAGTCCGAAGTAGGTTCCATGCTCAGTGTGGAACCTGACCCAGGTTCCATCTCGTGACTGTGAGATCATGACCTGAGCCGAAACCGAAAGTCGGACACTTAACCGACTGAGCCACCCGGGCGCCCCCATGACGCTTTTTAAATCATTGTGCTAGGATTTCATCATGTGGGTGTGCTGTGGTATGTATAACCACGCTTGTGTCGAAAGCGTGCACTCTTTTCAATGTTTTACTGTCGCAAACAGCACTGTGATGGAGATCCTCCATTCAGCCTAGGTTGGTGGAATGTTTATCATGCGTGGAGACACGTGCAAGGCACCGGGATAAATGACGCAAGTTCAATCGCTACACTCATAACATCAGAGGAAGCTAAATAAACAATTTGAATAAAACATAATGTGATAGTATATGAAGAAGGTATCCCAGGACCACCTACTCATAATTGGGAGTCAGAAAGTCCTCTGGGAGGGAGTAATGTCTAAAGGGAAACAGATAGGAGTAGAAATCTCTCAGGCAGGTGGGAGGGAAGAGCTTGTGGTATTCCAAGGAAAGAAAACATCGCATGAAAAGTCCTGGAGACACAAGAGTGTGTGGACTGTTCTGGGGCTTACAGGGGTTCCGGTTGGTGCAGCGAGCCAGTAGCACAAGAGTGGTAAGTGATAATATGCCTGGTTTGCTTAAACTCATCCTAGGGGGAATCCATGGGCATGCTTTAAGAAGAGAGCTAAGGAGCACCTGGATGGCTCAGTAAGTTGAGCATCCAATTCCACGCTGAGCATGGAGCCTGCTTCAGATTCTCTCTCTCTCTCTGTCCCTCTGGCCCTCTTCCCCACTTGCTCTCTCTCTCCCTCTAAAAATAAAAATAAAAGAAGTGAGTTGAAATAATTGCATTCGTATTTTAGAAAGAGCCCCTCTCCAGCCTCAAACTTCACTGTGTGGCAAGATGAAAGAGAAAGTGACCCCGAGAGCTGAAGGGGAAACAAGCAAAGGGATCCTACAGGATGCCAAGCAAGACGGGATATTAGCTGGGGCCAAGGAGGTGGCCAAGGGGTGGAACAAAAAGAAGTGGCTGGATTTCCCTGATATTTAGAAGGCAAAGCCAATAGGACATATGTGGACGGATGGTGGATGAGTAGAGAACAGCAGTGGTCAGATATGATACCCAGGGTTTTGTTTGAGCAGTTGGATGGAAGGTGATGCCATTCGCTGATTGTGAACTTCAAGCGAGGAACGTATTTGGCTGTGGGATTTGGATATTATAGAGTTTATGGTTTCAATTCTGTGTGTGGTTACTTTTATGGGAAACAAATAGATATGTCCATGAAGGAAATGGAAATAGAGATCTTCATTTCAGGGGAAACGTGGAGAAATACAGTCTGGAGAGGTGTCATCATCCTGTTAATATTTGGCATCACAAAAATAGAGAAAGAAAAAAAGAACAAACAGCTGAGTTCACCTGCGCTGAGGGTGAAGAGAAGCAGAGGGCAGGTCAGATCCCTAAGGAGCTCAGATACCAGAGGAAAAAGCAAAGGTGTGGAGCTCTCACTGGAGAACATCAACATGTACATTTCTGATTATTTCTTTAGGGTAAATTCCTAGATATGGTAATTCCTGCTCATTAGGTTTCAACTATTTTTAGGGTTCTTTTAGTTTCACGTTTTTCTTAAATTCTAGTTTGTTAACATATAGTGTAACATTTGTTTCAGGAGTAGAATTTAGTGATTCTACACCCAGCGTTCATCACAAGTGCCCTCCTTAATACGCGTCGCCCATTTAGCCCATCCCTCACCCACCTCCACCCCAGCAACCCTCAGTTTACTCTCTATAGTTAAAAGAGTCTCAAGGCACCTGGGAGGCTCAGTCGGTTGAGTGTCTGACTCTAGATTTTGGCTTAAGTCATGATCCCAGGGGATCTCTCTCTCTCTCTTTCTCTCTCTCTCTCTCTGTCTCTCTCTCTCTCTCTCAGAAAAAAATAAATAAAAGAGTAACTTCTGGTTTGCTTCCTTCTCTTTTTTTTTCTTCCTTCCCTTATGTTCATGTGTTTTATTTCTTAGTTCCACATATGAGTGAAATCCTATGGTGTTTGTCTTGCCTGATTTATTTCACTTAACATAATACACTCTAGTTCCATCCATGTCATTGCAAATGACAGGATTTCCTTCTTTTTGATGGCTGAGTGATAGCCATACCACATCATCTTTATCCATTCATCAGTCGGTGGACATCCGTGTTCTTTCATAATTTGGCTATCTGATAATGCTGCTATAAACAACGGGGCATGGGCCCCTTGGAATCAGTATTTTTGTATCCCTTGGGTAAATACTTAATAGTCCAATTACTGGGTCCTAGGGTGCTTCTATTTTTAGCTTCTTGAGGAACCTCCATACTGTTTTCCAAAATGGCTGCACTCGTTCGCATTCCCTCCTCACCTATTTTTACACTGGTTGAAAGTGCAAAACTGACCTTTAGAAATTTTATATCAATCTGCATTCTCAGTACAGTGTATGTCAGTGCTCATTTTGAAATGTGAACAACACTTGATATTATGCCCTTTGAAAGCATCTGCCCATAAGCCACAGACTGATTTTGAATCCTAGCTTTATTAAATAACAGACCTGCACTGGCCATTAAGTGACATGTAGAAGAAAGACGTGAATTAAATTCCTAGATCTAACTCTGGCTCGTTGCATTTCAGTTGTCTGAGCCAGAGTTATCTCCTTTGCAAAATAAGCATGATTCTTGCATGCCAGGTTTGAGGTGATATAAAAAGGAAGAACGTCCAAAAATTTTTCACACACAAAATACCTTTTTTTCCTCTGCTTCTTACCTCTGTCTCTAGCATAGCTTAGGAAAACCGTAAAAGTGATCATACTCAACAGACATTTCCCATCTGCAAAAATTTAATTCAGGAACCATATTTTGAAAACCTACTCTATCCAAGATGTTCTGCTAGCAGGCTGTGATTAGTTAGATGTTGTTCATGCTCTCACGGAAGGATGAAAGAAACTAATATTAATAGCTATGACTACGGTAAATATTTTGCTAGGCATTTTATGCACACGTATCTGAATCCATTTATACTTTGCAGAAATCTCATTTTCTACCTATGAAAACTGGTTTCAACAAGTTCTATGTCCACAGTGAAAGATCTATTGAGTAGCAGAATCAAGATTTAACCACAGACCTATCACTGACCCAAGACAGGCTCTCTCCACAATGTTAAACAATCTCTGATCTAGTATGCGTACTGTTTGGTAGTTTATTCTGTAAATACTGGAAGGCATGTTAAGGAAAAACACTACCAAATTTTCAAAATAAAGAATAAACAGGTAAAATTTAGAAAGAACACTTCAGTTAATGGGCTTATGAGTAATGCTTTCAATTGACTTTGTTTATCTGCATGACTTTGTAAAAATGATGTTGTAGGATATAGCCAATGCAAGTAGATAAGTGAAAGCATTTAGAAACATAATAATTGGAAAGAGAGCGGTAAATAATCTTTATTTGGGTCGATTGCATATCTGAGAAAAACAATGCCAATATTATTATGCTCGATGACAGAATCAAATACAACATTTACAAATGAACAAAATGACAAATTTCTTCAGGGATAAATTTAATAAATGCAAAGACTCAAAGTTTTACTAAAACAAATTGAAAAATATGTCATGTATTGGGATAAAAAGCGTCAGTGTCATGAAGATAAATGCTCCCCCACCAAGATAGTTTGTAAATTTAATACACTCTCAATAAAAAACATCAATGATATCTTCTTCTTGGAGTTGAAACTTTGGTTACAAAGTTCAAATGAAAAAAGTAAACAAACAAAAGTGGCCAGCTTAACCCTTAAAAAGGGAAATGTGGGTATAAAGCCAATTTAATCAAATCAATGACTATTGGCGGGGCGCCTGGGTGGCTCAGTTGGTTAAGTGTGCCACTTCAGCTCAGGACATGATCTCATGGTTCACGAGTTCGAGATTTGCATCGGGCTGTGTGCTGACAGCTCAGAGCCTGGAGCCTCCTTCAGATTCTGTTTCTCCTCCTTTCTCTGCCCAGCTCATGCTCTGTCTCTGTCTCTCAATAATAAAACACACGTTAAAAAAAATTTAAAAATAAAAAAATCAATGACTATTGACACATGTAGAGACAGACAGTCCAAGGGAATAGGACAGAAAATCCAGAAATATATTCAAATGCTTATAACAATTTATATGATAAATATGGCACCTCAAATTAGATTTTTTTAAGTAAATCATGTTGGAACAACTGGGTAGCCTTATGATAGCTATATATGTAAAGATATGAGTCCAGATCATATAGTAAACCAAGATAAAATCCAAGTAAATCAGAGATCTCAGTGTAAAAATGTGAAGTCAGACAAGTAGAAGAAAAATAGGTGAATTTATTTCTATTTTGTGAGTGAATTTATTTCTATTTTCTTCTTCCTAATAATTACTCAAAATCAATAAATCATTATTTAATTCTTTTTAATTTTTTTAACTTGTATTTATTTTTGAGACAGAGAGAGACAGAGCATGAATGGGGGAGGGTCAGAGAGAGGGAGACACAGAATCTGAAACAGACTCCAGGCTCTGAGCTGTCAGCACAGAACCCCACGCGGGGCTCGAACTCACGGACCGCCAAATCATGACCTGAGCCAAAGTCAGCCGCTTAACAGACTGAGCCACCCAGGCGCCCCAGTAAATCATTATTTCAAAAGCACTAATGGGGGTAACTGGGTGGCTCAGTCAGTTAAGTGGTCGACTTTGGCTCAGGTTGCGAACTTGCGGTTTGTGGGTTTGAGCCCCACGTGGGGCTCTGTGCTGACAGCTCAGAGCCTGGAACCTTCTTCAGATTCTGTGTTTCCTTCTCTCTATGCCTCTGCCCTGCTTGTGTTCTCTCTGTCTCAAAAATAAATAAACATTTAAAATTTTATAAAAACACTAATGAAAGTGTTTACATGAAAACAAACAAAAACAAAATCAAAAGACAAATGACACAGGGAGAAAAGACTTGCAATTTACGCTTCTATCAGAGGAAGAGACAGACACAGAGATCGCAAAAATCCCAAAGCAAGATCAACAAGCTGCTATGAAATTGGAAAGGTTATATGAAAAGATATTTCAAAGTAGAAGTATAAACGGCCAATAAACACACGATAAATGCTCAATCTCATTTAGAAGAAGAGAAAGGCAGATTTTGACTTCACTGATATTTCACCAAAGACTTAACACCATCATCCATTGCAAGAGCGGTGGATCAACTGACTTTCGTGCATTGTTGGTGAGAATCCAAAATGGAAAAATACAGACCATCCTTAGTAAAATGACATACATAATTTCTTTTTGAATAATCTCGTGTTTAGAAATCTATTTCACCTAGCAAAAGTACGAAATTACTTAGACACAAGATTATTCTCTGTGACATTATTTTTTTTTTAATTTTTTCAACGTTTTTTATTTATTTTTGGGACAGAGAGAGACAGAGCATGAACGGGGGAGGGGCAGAGAGGGAGGGAGACACAGAATCGGAAACAGGCTCCAGGCTCCGAGCCATCAGCCCAGAGCCTGACGCGGGGCTCGAACTCACGGACCGCGAGATCGTGACCTGGCTGAAGTCGGACGCTCAACCGACTGCGCCACCCAGGCGCCCCAACTGTGACATCATTTTTAAAAGCAAGAGATTTGGGGTACCTGGCTGGCTCGATTGGTGGAGACTGCAACTCTCGACGCAGGGTTGTGAGTTCAAGCCCCATGTTGGGTGCAGAGATTGCTTAAAAATGAAATCTTTAAAAATCTTAAAAAAAAAAATTAGAAAATAAAAATAAAAGCAAAAGATTCAGTACAACCCAAATGCCTTTCAATAGAGCACCGATTGAATAAACTGTGATACATTAATATAATAACCACTAAAATCATACTTTTGAGAAAATCTATGGTATTTAAATACAGTCTGGGTACTATATGATATCAGTGAAGTATCGATAATTTTGTTGTAAGATTATAAGTATGGCATAATGGTTATATAAGAAAATATCCTTTTTTAAAGCAGATGTTGCATATTGATTGATGTATGTATGAGTGAAATCACATAAGGTCTGTGATTTGCTTAAAAAATTATGATGATAGACCGAAAATTTAACAATGTTCTTATATAAGAGTCATGATAACCAGTGATCTACTGGTCACTACATGTAGTGTACTGGTCATTACTGGTCACTGCCTACACATAGGCAGTATAAGCATATGTTTTAAAGTGGTTTACTGAAAACAACATTATGGCTATTTGCAAAATATATAAAGATAATACACCACTATTGAATATATTATCAAAGAGTATTCTATCACTTCATATTTTAAAATGCTAAGGCATAAACTGACATAGCACAAGGCTCAACCATGTGACAAGATTCATAGAATTCCATTCTGGGAAGATCTTTAAACTATTTGTGCCCATACCCACTTCCTTCTGATGCCTGAGTTAAGTATGCCTTTATTCATACACTGTTAGCAACAGGGAACTCACTACCTCATGAGGTTATTTCACCCAGAAACAGCTCTTTTAGGCAATATGTCCCTTTTAGAGACCCAAAGAGCCTTTTCATCATTTTAGGTTTTAGATCAAGCTCCTGTGTCCCGAGACACACAAGGATAGTCCATAAAAAGAGAGTGTAAGGGCTTAAGAAAGGAAGGAACAAAAGTATCGGTGACCCCAAGTCAGGACCCCTTCCCAAAGACCCAGTCAACAGCCCTCAACCATAGAAGCTAGCTACTTTCAGACTTAGTGAAATGACTCTGATTCCAGCCACTAAATTCTGGTGCCAGTGACATTTTTCTGGTGACATACTATTGACTATTTGGCTTGCATCCAAACCCAGATCAACTCTCTGGTTTCTCTTTCTTTCTCTCTCTTCCCGCAGACTGGGGTAAGAGTGAGGGTATGAGGGAAAGGGAATAGGGTGGGTGTGACCACACTCAAAAGTTAGTGTTGACATCCAAGCAGACTGGGAACCCTCTCTGGGAGTCCCAGTCTGAGCTCTCGCCTCATGCCAACACGTAAATTTGAAGCAACCATTATTGTTCTTGAATCATATCTTCAGTAACATTTGTTGGCTATGTATTGTGGGTTAAGGGCTTTAACATACAACCCTCACAAGGACATTATGGATGTCTTGTTTCTCATTTTACAGATAAGGAAACAAAGAAAAATTAAGTGGTGTGCCCCAGAAAACATAGTAGTAAAGAGTCAGAACTCAGTCCTGGTTTATGAGACATCAAGTCTATAAATGCATTCCGTGACTTAAAGAGTTGGGTATAAAAATGAAGTCCAAACCCCAGATATGATAGAAATATTTCATACATCCAAACGGCTCTCTCATTACTTATAATAGATTGTATCTTTATTTGAAAGAGCTGAAGTCCAAATCAGAAGTTTGGCATGCAGAACACTGTCTTGACTTCTCCTGCATGAACTTAGGGTCAGCTAAGTAGGGTTTCATACAATCACACCGTCTCCCTCCTGGGCTTGCGCCATCGACCTTTCAGTCCCAAGTTTTGGTCATTACATTGATTCCCATTAAATTTTGTCTAATTTTATTCAGCCTACTGATTAGTTGACCATGACCTTTAGGGCCTTGGATCTATTATGAAATGTTTTCTAATTTCCCCCGATTTGTGAACTCTGCAGTTTCGATTCAATAATTCCCCTCAATGTGGCATGGCATCGATAGAGCCGAGGACAGATCCCCGTGAAACACCGCAGGAGATCACATTCCAGTTTGACTTCAATTCCCCATCCAGCAAGGTGTGTACTTCCAGAAACGACTTGTACCAGGGCTTAAACCTCACTGAAGCCCGTCTGCTTTAGGACTGCCACAGTAACTTGGGATGGAGCGAACAGAGGCCCTCTGTGACCCTGCTTAGAAAGTTTGTATTAACTCTGCAACAATTAGTTCTAGATCCTTTGTCAGTCGCGGTTTTCTTGTTTGTGACGTTCTCCTCCCCACTTTCAGGGAAGGAATGACAGGTGTCCCTGTGCTTCTTCCCTCCTGTTTCCCAAGCCCCCATTCCTCAAAGGCCAGGGACCAGCACACCACACTATCAGTGCAAACTTGTCTTGAAGCCTTTCCCATCGCGACAGCTTCTTCCCTTCACCCTCCTGGAGCCATAGTAGTTGTTTTTCCTTCAATAAGGAAACTGTTCTCCTTCAACTTCACTCACTTCACACAAATTGACTCCAAAGCTCTTCACAGGGAGCGCAGGTGTGAAACAGGAGTTGACAATGTCTGTGTTTTCTCTGGATCTGCTGAGGCCATCATGGTGTAAGCAGCACCTCCATTTTCTAGCTGTGGATGGAACCAAGCTGGGGATCCAGGGAGACAGTCTGTTTTGATTACCCTTGGCCTCCACTCTTGTCCCTGAGCTCATTTAGCGTTTCAGCTATCCAGACATTTTTTTTTTCCGTCAGATTTTTGCCACCCCATTTTTTGAATAAGAATCCTGCTTGAAAACGTGCATTTGACAACCACCTTCCTCTGTCACTCTCCATTAGGAACACGCCCCAGATTTCCTCCTTTACAAGATAGTGGATTTTTCATGCCTGCTTGTTGACAGAATCAAAACGAGTTATAGAGTACCAGATAAAGATTATATTTATGCTATCCTTATTAGTATTCTGGTTTGCTATAAAAAGCGAGCTTATACCACGTATATCATATTCAGTCATGTTTATTGAGCCTTTAATATGAGCCAGATATATTGATAGCGCTGGAGATGTAATAATAAACAACACGGGCTCTATCCCCAATGAGGGAAACCTCCCGATCTATATGTGCGCATGGCTAAAGATGGACAGAGACCAACTGTAAATCATAATGAGCAGATACTGGGAAGATAGGGGATCAAAATTAGCATATTAGAGATTTTTCTGTTGATCAGAAAGGTTCAGTTCATTTCTATTTCAATTCTTCTGTTGGAAAACCAGGATAGCACCGTGATTCCGATCTTCAGCTTTGAAATTGCTTGCTATTGAAATGTTTCCACTTGCTACCTCTGTGACCTCGGGGAAGCTAATTACCTCTTTGGGACTCAGTCCCTTCGACTCTAAAAACCCCAAAAGAGTATTGTGAGGCCTTAACAGGATGATGAGGCACGTGCAGTGCCTGTGCAGAGAAACATCAGCAACATTCACCACACTAGCTACCTTTGAGCAAGCACTCACCTGGGACACATCCAACACGATTCTAAGATCTTTATGTACTCATTTACTCACACGTTCCTTGCAATTCTCCTTCACATTAGTGCTCGCATGGTCCTCATGTTCCAGATCACTCTGTTGTGATCACTATCTCAGGTTAAGCAGTGATATCAGAGCACTGACTCAAGCTGACTGATTCTAGAGTCCTTGGAGCAGAGCAATCGTTGCCCAAACCCCAAGGTGGCTGAACGGTCTGCGTGGAGTCCCATGGTCCCATGGAGTCCCATCAGTGAACCTGTACTCTACCTCCCAAGTAATTAGATTCAGAAAAAAAAAGAAAAAAAGAAAGGCCAATTCTTTCTGCCCCTAATAGATCATCACACTGAGCCGAAGGCAGCCATGCATTTTGATGACAATCCCCAAATATCCCAACAAATGGACTTCGGAATACCTATGGTTGATATGCTGGTTAGTTTCATGTGTCATCCTGGCTGAGCTACGGTACAGAGTTAGGCGATCCAACGCTAAACTAGGTGTGCTGTGATTAACGTCTACAATCGGTTAATTTTAAGTAAAGGAGATTATCCTCGATAATCAGGGTGGGCCTCCTGCAGTCAGTTGAAAGGCCTTAAGAGCAAAAATGGGTTTTCCCTAAGGAAGGAGCTATGGGGCCTGTGAATTGCTGTCGTCAGCATCTGTCTGAGAATTTCCACCTTGCTGGGCCGCTCCACCAGGTACTCCGATTCCTTGCATAAGTCTTTGTTGGCCTCTCTCTTTATCTGTCTATGTATCCGTCTGTCTACCTATCATCTCTATCAATAGCTATCTATCTACCATATATTTATATTGGTATCTATCTATCTTCTATTTATATTGGTACCTGTCTTATCTATCTATTGTCTATCTATCTATTTATCTATCTATTCCTTTGACATCTATCTATTGTTTTGATATCTGTCTCTCTGTCTATCTATCATCTATCTCTTTATTTATCTGGTATCCAGGTTTATTTCTCAGCTAGAACCCTGGCTGAGACCGTGGATACCTACAAGCACCAAACACCCCCTCACCAAAAGTGCATGCCTGTTCCAGGCTGTCATGATTTCTCTCCCATCCTGATCTTGCACAATTAATTCACGCCTCAGAACAGAAGAGTGATAAAATAGTGATCTTCCAAAATAGAATTCTGGAGTCTGAGGCGCCCCATCACCTTCCACTTGTGGATTAGTCAGTCGCCATGGAAACCTGCTGTAGGTCCCCAAACCCTGACTCCATCACAATAGGCAGACAGAAGGGAGCCAGCATCCCCAGTGCTTTTGCTGGTGGCGAGTTGCAATGCCAGGAGAAACCGAAAAGCGAGACTAACGTGCCGGAAGGTGCTGGGGCATGAAGGAAATCGGGACACCATGTTTGTTTTCAACGTTGTTTTAATTTTGTTCTCTGGTGTGCTACTGAAAGAGGACCAGAGGACAGAAGGAAACAGTGACTGGGTACCTCGTGGCACTGCCTGCTGTCAGCTAAATGTGCTCCTGATATCCTCCTGAGTGTCTGTATCTCCTCAAGAGTGTTCTTTATCTTACCCATTTATATGCACAGCAATATTTCAAATTTCTAATCAGATTTGAAAGCCACTCTGAGAAATCCGACCTGAGATGTTTTATTAATGATTGGAGGTAGTCTCTTTGTCCATTCTGTGATTTTCATGGGCAATTACCTAAATTGGTCCCCACCTCCCAAAAGAAAAATAAATTTCGGCCTGTGCCTTTGTGTAACAATATATTGCAAATATAAAAACACGTACAATGATTGCACAATTATGAACCTTATCTCACTATGTAGAGGATGTATATGTCAATGCAATATCAATACGTAGGTATATATTCACAGTTAATTATTGGACATGTAAGTGGTCTTTAATACGTCCTTCGAATTTTTGAATTCCTTTGAAATGCTTCCCCATTTTCACCTGGAAAATCCAAAGGAAAAAAATCACAACCAAATTTTTGAGTGCTAAGCGAAATGAGGTACTCATTTATAAATTTAATACACGGTCGGTAGAGGTGCGTGGGATTAAGAAAAGAAACTTCATTTATTCTTAAAATTTATTTTGGACGAGGCCTGAATCTCAAGGTATATTGTGACTGCTGTTAAAAAAAAAAAAGAAAAAGAAAAAAGAAAAAAAGAACCAGTTTACTGAAGCCATTTTTATCCCTATGTATTTCATCATCTATATTTTGTTCAGCTACTTGAAATTTATATTTTTAAAGGTCAGTGTTTTGTATTTAATAGTTTAATACTATTTGAGAATCACACTTTCAAACCTCACTTACCTACTTTCCTTTCTGAAACATGAACACAACTTTCCATACCTAAAATACAAATCTTCTTTTGAGGAGCATGTTTTATTGGCATTTAAAATCATAGATAGAATAAAACAAGATTCCATACTTTTATAAACATGACTCAGCCATTTCTAAAATCTTAACTCTAGTCAAGATGAAAATGACTATATAGTATCTTATCAGTATCTGTTATGTTCTAGAAGATGCCAAACCAAATATTTTGTATGTTTGAACAGTTAAACTTTACAAAAGATCTAGAAGTCCTTAAATATTAAATTAATATTGGATCTCTTCCAACTGGAGAGTTTGGAATTGCTTTTGGTGATGATGTATAACATGGACCCAAATAGCCAATTATGAAGTAGGGACTTCTGTCTTTCAGCACTCAGAGATTATTTACAAGTGACCATATGTTAGCCCACAAATACTATTTCAGTATTATTTAAACCTTACAACAAATAGTACCTGCAAAGTTTGTTTGTTTAATTTATGTTTGACATGAATTCGGAAGGAACCAAAGATGGGTTACAGGATGGTTGACCTTACGTTCCAGGTCACGGTATATTCCAATTTAGCGGGCTGTCCAGAAGGAATGATCACTCCCCTCTTCACACTCAGAAATGTTCCCACTAGGAATGCAAATTGGTGCCATCACTGTGGAAAGCACAACCTTTTGAGCTTCCTCAAAAAATCAAAAACACAAATACTATGTGATCCAGTTAATTCCACTACTGAGTATTTACCCAAAGAAAACAAAAACACTGATTTGAAAAGATATACATATCCCTTGGTCTATTGCAGCAATATTTACAATAGCCAAGATATGGACCAATAGATGAATGGACAAAGAAGGTATGGTACATACACACGACGGGATATTACTCGGCCATAAATAAAGAATGAGGCTTTACCATTTACAACAACATGGATGGACCTCGACACTATTACTCAGTGAAATTAGTCAGATGAATTCTGTATGATTTCGCTTATATGTGGAATCAAAAAGAGAGAGAGAGAGAGAGAATAAACAAACCGAAAGCAGAAACAGATTCATAAATACAGAGAACGATACGATGGTCGCCAGAGGGAAAGGATGGACCAAAGGGGTGAAGAGGAGAAGGAGATATAGGCTTCCAGTTATGGAATGAATAAGTCACAGAGAAGAAAGATACAGCATAGGGAATACAGTCAATGATATTGTAATAGTGCTGCAGGGTGACAAAGGATAGCTACCCTTACGGTGAGCACACCTGAAACTCACGTAACCCTGTGTCAACTATACTCCAATTAAAAAAAGAATTCCTACAGAATTTTTTTAACCGTGCCCATTAGGATGATAAATTAACGGGCGTCCTTAATTAAAGGACATCATAACCTATGACAAAATTGCGCAAGCAGATGTGGTCGGAAGGAGGGCTTCAATTTCCATTGCTGCTGGGGTTAATTCTAACCTGCTTTCAGAGAGCTAATGGGATATTTAGAAACACTGCCACAGAGGCGTCTGGGTGACTCAGTCAGTCAAGTGTCCAACTCTAGTGTCGGCTCAGGTCAAGATCTCACAGGTGATGAGTTCAAGCCCCATGTCAAGCTCTGCACCGACAACACGGAGCCTGCTTGGGATTCTGTCTCCCTCTGTCTCTAGCCCTCCCTTGCTCCCACTCTCCCTCTCTCAAAACTAAAGAAATAAACATTTAAAAAAAAATAGCTAAATTCCAAAAATAAAATCTTAACGAATTATTCCACAGTGGCATACAAAATTTTAAATTAAAGCCCCATCCGCTAGAAATCAGAAAGATTTTTAAAATATATTTTCATATATTTTCTTTTTAATTTTTTAAGCAGGCCCCACATCCAACATGGGGTTGGAATTCATGACCTCGAGATCGAGAGTCACTTGCTCTACTGACCGAGCCAGCCAAGCACCCCAGAACGTATATTTAAAAAAAAAAAATTCTGAATAATAGTGGAAATCGAAATAACAGGAAATCATGATAGCATGTGTGGTAATAAACAGATTTTTAAACACAGATGCAGCTTCCCCCACATTTAGAGTGAATTTCATATCCTAAATGTTGTCATTATTACATAAATAAATAAATAGAGGATTTGATTATAGTATTTTACTGAGAGCAATGAGACGTCTAAAGAAAGCAAGAGGAAATTTACAGTAATATTTAAAAAAATGAATTCAAAAAAAATTTTAAATGACAAATTCAGGAAATAGCTTATTTTCTTTTTTTAAAATACCAACCAAAGGATATATTTCAGCCAAGAAAAAGTAACACAAAGGAGATAACGTACTAAACTAAGAGTAAGAAATGGAAAATAATCCCTGTTACTGAGAACACTTTATAAGAGATAACCTGGGCTCCTGGATGGCTCAGTCCATGAAGCCTCTGAGGCTCAGGTCATGATCTAGCACTTTGTGGGTTCGAGCCCAGCGTTGGGCTCTGTGCTGACAGCTCAGAGCCTGGAGCCTGCTTTGGATTCTGTGTCTTCCCCACTCTCTGCCCCTCCCCTGCTCGTGCTCTGTCTTCCTCTCTTTCAAAATTCGATCAACATTTAAAAAAACGTATAATAAGAGACAACCATATGCAATTCTCTCTTAAAAAATATGGAAATATGAATGCAATAAAAAAGTTACATGGGGAAAAATAAATGTCAAAATGTTACCAAAAAGAATAAAAAGGAAAGATGAGTACACGAATAGCAATTTTCAAAAAATTGAAATAGTCAGAACTTCATCTCTCAAGTTCAAATTAAGTTGTTTTTGTTTTTTTTTTTTAATTTTTTTTTAACGTTTATTTTTGAGACAGAGAGAGACAGAGCATGAATGGGGGAGGGTCAGAGAGAGCGGGAGACACAGAATCTGAAACAGGCTCCAGGCTCTGAGCTGTCAGCACAGAGCCCGACGCGGGGCTCGAACTCACGGACCGCGAGATCATGACCTGAGCCGAAGTCGGCTGCTTAACTGACTGAGCCACCCAGGCGCCCCAGTTGTTTTTGTTTTGAGTCTTTATGTGTTTTGGGTTCTGTGGGGGTTTTTGTGTTTTATTTGGTTTTGGGTTTTTGTTTGTTTAAGGTTGTTTTGTTTTGTTTTGTTTTGTTTACTTCTTCAAACTTTTAGGCCCTTAGACTTCACATCATGGCCTTCCTACTGTGAATTTGTCCAGAGCATAAGAAAATGAAAATCTCCTTCTTCTTTTTCCAAAGTGAACACAGCCCTGATGTCGAAGACATGAGTAGCCCCTCCACATGATAATTATAAAGTAGGGTAGTCCTTCCATCAGTATACCAGGATTAATTAGGACTTATTTGATAAACGTGGAGATGATTCAAATTTAGATATCAAAGTTAAATAATTCATTGTACCAAAGAAGACATCTTGACATGTGCCAATAAGTTCTTTTGTGAAATTCCACATTTGTTTCTAATTTGAAAAAGAAAAGCTATTAATTACCAATATTAAATATTGATATTACGAAATATGCTATCAAAGTTCTCTCTGAAACCGATCACAATCTTCAGGCCTAATGGTAAAATATGAAGGGCATTCTGATTAAAATCAAGAACCGGTCCAAGATGACATGAAGGAAGGACCGAAAAAAAAATGTACCAAGAAGTTGGTGTTTATTTCAAAGTGGTAAGATTTGGGGTCACCCAGGTGGCTCAGTCGGTTGGGCATCCGCCTTCAGCCCAGGTCATGTTCTCATGGTTTGTGGTTCTAGCCCCGCGTCGGGCTCTGTGCTGACAGCTCGGAGCCTGGAGCCTGCTTCCCTCTCTCTGGCCCTCCCCCGCTCACGCTCTGTCTCTCTCTCTCAAAAATAAACATCAAAGTGGTGAGGTTTTAGGTGTTATGTATTTCTTTTCTCGTTCATCTCTATTTTCTAAATGTGTTCTAAATATGTTGTACATTTTACTCTTACAATGATGCAATGAGCAAACTTTAATAATAACATTAATGCATATTAAAAGACAAACAAAAACAAAACATACAACAAAGTTAAGAATATAAAATAAAAGCCGATATAAAAATGTGTGCTGCGGAGTCAGCTCTAGGAAACTTTGATCTTTTCCTATGTGCACGGCTGGTGTTCATCACATATGTCTCAGTACAGTCAGATGGGTTGTTAAAATAGTGAAATACTTTTGTATTAAGGGAAATGCCTGCTTCCCGATCCCCCAAGTGTCCCAGTGCTCGAGCTGCTGGGCACCTTTTCTAGGCCCGCAGCCTTCACCAGCAATTTAGGATTCTTGCTTAGATTGTCAGGAAGCCTGGGAGACGCTGCTATACCCATGCATCACTGGTGGTTAAATATTTTCAATATCACCTCCGTCCATGTAATTGCCTGTGAATTCTACAACAGGCCTGCAATTGCACGGCATGACAAGCGGGGCGTGCCCAGGATTTGTAGATAAAATGCAAGCCAACTGTTCTGCAGAAACGGTGTTCCCGATAGGAAGAAAGAAATCATCATTGTTGTCTTGGTCCCAACCAAGGCCGGTCACACACAGCACCCTAGTGACGAAATCGGCAAGGACCTCAACAGCATCCCTGCTCTATGTTCATGAGAATCACCAGGAGGGGCTGTTACTGACAGCACAAAAATGCAAGTCAATAGTATTACACCCCATCTTGATGGTCTGTCTTAGGTCAGGGGACCCTGAAATAGTTACGCATGAAGAAATCAGGCTCTGAAAGGTCAAACAGCATCTTATTTCTGGCCACCTGCTGCTATTTATCATATCGGATCTACTGAGCATTTACTCCAGTGCCTGATATGCCTCATTTCTTGATCCTGCAAGCCCACAATGAGACAGTATCGTCAGGACTTACTTTACCCTTGATATAGAAGACATTACGTAGCTCATTCATCCCGAGACAACTACCAGAGGTCAGGGCAACGTTCACAACGAATTTGGTCCCACCACCGTCCAAGTTTAAAAAATGTTTTTAATGTTTATTTTTATTTTTGAGAGAGACAGAGACAAAATGCAAGTGGGTTAGGGGCAGAGAGAGAGGGAAATGCAGAATATGAAGCAGCCTCCCGGCTCTGAGACGTCAGCACAGAGCCTGACACGGGGCTCGAACTCACGAGCTGTGAGATCATGACCTGAGCTGAAGTCAGATGCTCAACCGACTGAGCCACCCAGGCACCCCAACCACTGTCCAACTTTTAATGCTTTAATATTTCAGACTCTACGTTTCTTGGTCACTCAGCTACTTGCATTGCCTGTGACTTATTTTTTACTATTATTATTTTTTCATGTTTATTTATTTTCGAGAGAGAGAGAGAGACAGAGCATGAGCAGGGGAGGGGCAGAGAGAGAGAGGGAGACACAGAATCCGAAGCAGGCTCCAGGCTCTGAGCCGTCAGCACAGAGCCCGACGCGGGGCTCGAACCCACACACCGCGAGATCACGACCTTAGCAGAAGTCAGACACTTAACCCACTGGGCCACCCAGGCATCCCAACGTTGTCTCTGATTTAAATCTTGACCCAGCTCTTTGTAAAACCCCAGCCCTCCCCGCCATGTTCCCACTGCCATCTCAAGGATGGTGCAGGGATGTGCTCCATGGAAAACGTGTCCCAGCGTGAGTCAGGGTCGTGGAGCTCCCCGGGTGGTGCACAGAGCAGACGGCTTTCCTCCCTGTTCCAAGACGGAGCTTTGGGCCAGCCTGTCCCCGTCCAACTCTCTTCAGCAGGCCTACACTTGCAAAACCTAACTCGAGGCCCCTGTAAATTGAGATGTAAAGTGGAAACACGGAGGCCTCCGGGGAGGGCCGAGGCCAGCACGTCCCGCAGTCATGAATTAGTAAAGCTTCTTCAGGAGAGGGTTCTCAGCCCGGTTGACCTCAGCCATGCCAGCCAAGCTCCCGGCGCACAGAACACGTCTCGCCTTCTTCTCTCCTTTCATCCACGGTGTTTTCCTTGCCGTCGACGTCAGCCCCCAGATTGCTTGCTGTGATGTGCTACACCTTTCATATTTTCTTTCCAGTCATAATATTGCTTCAGTCATAACCTCGGCACTTTGAGGAATAATTGTCCCTGACAAGAGGGTGAATCACTGACAGAGAGTTGATAAGCATTACATACAGATGACAGAAGTCAGGACATATCGGATTACTGCTGTGAATATAATAAAAGAGAGACTAAACACTTTGGCAGCTCAAAGACAAGCCATTTCATAACTCTCTAGTGGGGCTATTATCTTCCATTTACTGCCACTGATAACCAGCTTGTGACTGTCTCTCTACAATCGAGTTTCAATTCACTTAACACGTTGCTGACCGGACGTGGTGGAGGGCGCAGAGGTGATAATCAGGACTTTCTTGTTTTTCTTTTTTTGGCATTTATTTTTAAGGTTTATCTTCTGTATCCCTCTCCCCGCTGGAAAAGGCCCTGTGTGAGGGAGCGTTAAGCCTTCTTGGAGAAGGCTGACTGCGGCCACACCCCCTTTAATCTGTGACTCCTCACTTCTTTGGAAGACGCCACATCCAGCTGAGCCAGTGACAATCCACTTTCTCTACTCCTGATACACCTGGGCCTAAAAATCCTGGTGTAATAAACCGCCGGGCTATTTTTATATTCCGGGGCTCTGAGACGATAAGATTGTTATTATTTTTTCTTTTTTTTTTCCTTAGCTAGCCTGAAGCCACCTACAGAGACGGATCAAGAGCTGTGTTGTCTGTCAGGATAGACAGCCAGCCAGCAGCCATGAGGATGTTAAATGCACCTTCAGAATCAGGATGTAGGTGGCATTGGCAGGAAAGGGGAGAGGTTTCGTGTCTGGATATGGAGGAAATAAATGTAATACGTCAGAATTTGGGACATAAAAGCTAGAGCCAAAAGAGGACCAAAAGAAGGGCAGGAAACTCTCAATCAGGAATGACTCTGTTCCTGCAGGTGTCAGAGTGGAATAAAAAAAAAACTCTATTCTGCAAAATGCTCCTTCTTAAATAATGTTGCCTCCTAGCTTGTCTCAGAAATCTTAGATCTCCTCTTCTTTGGATGGATACCCCTTTGAATGATACATTCATTGTCCCTATGTTAACATAAAGCCAGGTGTTTATTGGTAACCCACATTGTCAGATCCACTAGGCAAATTCAGGACGGTGGCTCTCACGATGGGAGCAGGCTCAGGAATGAGGCACGCTAACATTACAGTAAGGCAGACTCTGGATAAGGCAGAGGGGAGCATGAGAAAACAGAGTTGGCAGATGAAGAATGTCCAGAGGGGTTGAAAAATTCATGTAGTTTAAGAAACCTTTGGTATCAGGAAGTCAGTGTGCGAACCTTGATCAGGAAGTGGAGTGTCTTCCAACAATTCCTTGGAAACAACCACCTCTGTTGGATACCAAACACCGGGTAAGAATCCCGTGGACCGCCACGTACCATGGGGCAGGTTGTGCACTGCCCAAGTCCAGGGAGCACCGTTCACAGAGGAGTCTATGTGAACATAACATCCTTGTGCTGTACGGTGACAATCTAATCACACAACTGTACCCAGTGGCTCTGGATGGAGGTATACAAGCAAAAGCCATACTTTCACATCTCACGTTCCCCAGGACTTATTTGGGGAGTTCACATAGCCTATAAATTCAGAGAATCTGAGCAAAAGCCCAGCTGAAAAGTCACCTCCAGTGTAGACTAGGGTTAAGATGCCACATGGACGTTCCAGCTCACCCCCGGCAAGGCACTCACCACTTTGCACTCTGACACCCCCAAAATGGTGATGCTGACTTTGCCGATAAACTTCCTGCTTCTGTTTAGACGGTCAGTAGCTGGAGCAAATGCTACCAGGAGGATGGGTGAGGTTTTCTCAGTAGGTCTCCCTGTGGGAAAGATAAATTAGACTAAGATGGACAGAAATCACCACCAATTGGCATGTGGTGGGAGATTTTCTGTCCCACAGCCACGGAGCATCCTCTCTAAATTTGCTCATGGGTTTCTAGAAACCTGAATCAGGGCAACGTGGCCACCACATAGCCAACACAAAGTCTCCCCATCCGACACTTTGGGCTTCGATGCAGGCCCCAGCATATGGAAAAGAAAATACCTGTGAGACACTTGTTTCTTTCACGACAGGCTTCTGTGTTGACAATAGCATTCAGCTGAGTCTTAGGAACAAGTTGTATGGCACGGATGTTAATATCTTACGCTTCTAGGTTCAAAATCCCAGGGTAGGCCACGGTTAGTTCAGAATCATTCATCTCAAGGCAACTGGGTAGCTCAGTCGGCGAAGCCTCTGACTTTGGCTCAGGTCATGATCTCGCAGTTTGTGAGTTCGAGCCCCGCGTCAGGCTCAGTGCTGACAGCTCAGAGCCTGGAACCTGCTTCAGATTCCGTGTCTCCTTCTCTCTCTGTGCCTCTCTCCTGCTCATGCTCTCTGTCTCTCTCTCCAAAAAGAAATAAACATTTAAAAAAAGAATCATTTATCTCTTTTTTTTGGTTCTTTTGTTTTGTTTTGTTTTAATTTTTTAATGTTTATTTATTTTTGCAAAAGAGAGGGAAACAGAACACGTGGGGAAGGGCAGAGAGAGAGACACACACACAGAATCCCAAGCAGACTCCAGGCTCCGAGCTGTCAGCACAGAGCCTGACGCGGGGCTCGAACTCACAAAACGCGAGATCATGACCTGAGCTGAAATCAGACCCTCAAGCTACTGAGCCACCCAAGTGCCCCTGGATCATTCGTCTCTTTAGTGGAAGAGTTTCATTCTACAGGCAGCGTCGAGGACCTCATTTGCCAGTAGATGGGTTCAGACCAAGAGAAGAAGAAAACTAGAGAAAAAAGATGGGAACCACCAGGATAGGCATACCCGCCCTGCGCCGATCACCAAATACGTCAACCTCAGAGCAAGCCTCAGAAGAAAGAATGATTATCTTTGTTTTAAGGATAAAGGAACTTAGATTTCAGAACTGGCCAAGATCCCTCCATAAGTAAGATTCAGGTTTGAGCCTCAGCCCATCTGAATAAAACCAAGTTTCTTTGACTCAGTTTACCCCCGCTACAGGAAACAAAGTTCATCAGCTCCCTCCTTCCCATCCCTTCATCTTCTAGGAAAGGTCCATTCAGTGCAGCAGGATATAGGACCAGGAATATAAAGCATAAATAAACTTACAATTAATATATCCATCACCTCTTCAGACATTTTGCAAACATTCATACAAGCAGTCCAGAAGCAGCAATTAAACACGCTTGGCAACAGGCAAGAAGTTCTTGGACCTCAGACCCAGAAGCTGAAATCCATTTCTCTCAAGGAAAGAGAACTGCATTTTTGTAGAAACAGAGTTCCAGGAAAGCCTTCTAGACAGCAACTTGACATTCAGGCATATAGGAGTGGGATTCTTCTCTCCTGGGACTGGGATTATGCGGTGGGTTGAGAGTGGTTCCTACTAAGGGCAGAGTCAGATTCCCAAGAAGTAGATTTAACGCTGAACTATCTAAGCCATTGACTTTGTATTTCTGATGTCCCTCCCGAAGACATAACTGGCCTGAGCACTTGGGTTGTACCTGAAACTGAAGGCCTTTTGAAAGCAAAACAGTTCTGTAGAGACAAAGTGCCAGTGAGGCTGAGAGAACTTGCTTTTGGAGGGGTGCCTGGGTGGCTCAGTTGGTTAAGCATCCAACTCTTGATTTCGGCTCAGGTCATGATTTCATGGGTCATGAGATCAAGCCCAGCAGAGAGCTCTGCACTAACAGCATGGAGCCTGCTTGGGATTCTGTGTCTCCCTCTGTCTCTGCCCCTCCCCAATGTGCTCTCTCTCTCTCTCTTAAAATAAATACATAAAGACTAAAAAAAACCAACTTGCTTCTGGAGATCTTACCCTGGCTTTCCCTATCCTTTGAGCATCCTGCCCCCCCACCCCGCCTTAGAGATAATCAACAGGCAAACTAATACTCAGAGATGCTATAGATTTCCTGCCAAGAAAGCTATTCCTGTTACTTTTAGGCAGGATAGCCTTATTTGAAACACTAAACACACACACACACACACACACACACACACACACACACATTTATATGGGGAATTTAAGGAAGGCTTCTGAAAGAGACAGAAGCAATGTGATGGGTGGTTCAGAAGCATCAACTCTAGAATGGCCCCAGGACTTCACCAGTGGCTTTGCTGCCTGTTGCCCTGGAGCCTTGGGGGAGTCATTTTAAGTCCTCCCAGTTCCCTCTCAGATGAAATCGGATAATGATAGAATTCTTATGACATTTAATTAGTTTTAAATGTCATTTAAAGTTGGGCTCATAGTAAACCTAATAAACATAAGCGGTTATGATGATCATTGTCATTATTATAGTTAGTTTAAATGCTCAAACATGGAAATTCCAAAGATTTTTCTATGGATTTCAGAATCAATGAGATGAATATTTAAAATACATTCAATTAAAAATGGAATGAAGGGAGAAAGAAAGAAAGAAAGAAAGAAAGAAAGAGGGAAGGGAAAGAAGTAAGGAAGAGAGAGAGAAAGAGGAAGGAAAGAAGGAAGGAAGGAAGGAAGGAAGGAAGGAAGGAAGGAAGGAGAAAAAAGAGGGAGGAAGGGAGAAAGAAAGGAAGAGAAAGAAAGAAAAATGGGATGAAACTTTAGGAACTGAACCTGAAGTTTTCACATACTTTTTAAAAATGTACTTTTAAACCAAACAGAATACTATCGTCCTATCAAATGATATGTGCTTTATGGATTAGTCCCTTAAATGTGCACACTGTAAAGCAAGTTAAAAGAAGAAATACTCCTGACCTAAGCTACACCAATTAAAGTCACCCAATATAAGTGTTTACCTTTTGGTCATTAGGAAAACATTTGTTTGGGGATGATTCAAAGTAAGGTACCATCTGTGAATTCAGCCTCAGACCTATTAAACCATCAAACCAGGATTTTATAAAATAAAATAATTTTATAGTCATACAAAGAACTGACTCTTCTGTCTTTGAAAAATAATTCTTTTATAGACTTTAAAAGTTAGGCATTGGTTCTGTTTGGAATAAAGAAAGCCAAGAGTGAATTAAAGTGACTCTCGGGATTATTGTTAGAAATGCTTACCTTACAAACTTTGGAATCAGATTCCATCAATCAAACATAAATGGATCAGGATGGAAATAGTTAATAGGATGGTCATTATGCCCATAATTGTGAAAGATTTCTGCACTCTGAAAACCATTTTCTTAATTATTTTAGGTTAACACTTGTGTCCGTAACAGGGGGAGGGATGGGGACACGTGTAATCTGAAACCCCAGATATGGTGCCTGGCCTGAATTGAGATAACATTAAAGATTTTATTGCTGATACATTATAAATTATTTCTATTACTGTGGTCCTGTGGGCATTACATTGTCAGTGCACTTTGCCTATTACCTCACTTAATGTTATTAACACACTTTGGGGTATAAAATTACAGTTTTATCATAGAAACCTTAAACACTTACATCCAAAGTACTGAATCGCGTTATTATCTTTACTGACCAGACCCGTTTTATTGTCATTTTATCACTCATAAAATCTGAGATTCAATTTGATTTAACTATTAAGTAAAGCTTGGTCTACATGAGTTTAAACCCAGCTGCAATATTAATATATTAATATATAAGATGACTTCATTTTATTAAAGGTGAGGTAACTTAGAAAACCTCTTTTAATGTCTCTAAGCCGCTAAGAAATTTAACCTGACCTGTTTGCACTTCTGTTTCACCAACATCGACAAAAATTTAAGACTATCTTCTTGGAGAATGTTGAGCACTATCTCTAACCTGCTTCTGGCCTTTGTTAAATGCTGGGACACATTAATCAGCCACAAAATGGCATCGCCCATCAAAGTGTCAAGAGGCAAGGTCCAATATTAAAACAAAAAACATTAAGAATCCACCATGTTAAAGAAACAGGCTCCAAACGTAAGCAATTTAAAGGGGAAGAACAAAAGTATGTCATTTCAATCGTTCCCAATACAAGAAAATGGGGATCAGTCCCCCAAATCAAGCTCTCATTCAGATAACAGAAAACTACTGATAAAAGTACGCCTTGTTTAACTTTTTCTATGGGGACCCTTTCTGATCTTGGCTCTGTGCCTAGGGGTTAGAAAGTTTTTGTTAGGTTGACTTTATTAGAACAAAATAAATAAAGCAAGTCTTACATTGTTATGTCAAACGCCATCTTGATATTGGTCAAAAAATCTGTTTAAAAGATATTCGAAATACGCTATTGTCGATGGTAAGAAATCAGGCAAGAAAAGGTTGTTTTCTGTAGGTCTAAAACTGCTCTTTCCACGAGGCATTACTCCTAAGGGTTGGGCTCCACTACTGAGAATTACCATTATGAGGACACGTTACAACTTTGTAGCTCTGAAGAGGCAAGATGGAGTAGAGCTTTTGGTTGGCCAAATGGCTAGCAGTCTGACCTCTAATTTCAGTACTTGTAAGGAAGAAATAACACCTACCTTCCACTATCACTGAGGGTTTTCATTATCAAAGTGTCTGGCATGAAAATGTGCTCAGGAAGCAATCATTCGATAATTTTTTCTATTCCTGTGGCATCATATCAACACGAAATATGGCCCTTAGGAGATAGCATGCTGTTATAACTCTACCCCTAGAATCCTAAATACATAGAAAGGTAGCCAGAGGGTGAAGGAGGTCCCTAATGCAGAGTTCAGTGCATTCAATACAATGGCCTTGCTCCATGAATATCCAAAAAGCATCACATCCTGGAAGCTTCATATTTTTTTTTTAAATAGAAATCTCCTGCCAGTAGAGAAATCTTCTTGTTATAGGAGTTCAAGACTTTTGGTCAACACAGGATCTTATGGAAAAGGATAGACACTTATCTAACAAGCATCAAGCCACAAACAACATAGGTTGTCCGGTAAAGCAAGAAAGTAGAACATTCCTTAACATTGGAAGAAAGCAGGATGCCAGCCATACCAAGCCGTTTCGCAAGCGAAGAAAACATTGTGAAAAATAACACCAGAGAAGCCCATGAGCTCCATTGGACGTGGACTGATAAAGGCAGAATGACAGTCAGAGACCAGCAAATTCATCTCCTGCCTTTATACCCAAGAAACTGGGAGCTTAGCAAGGTTCGGGACTTTGTGCCCAAAGTCACACAGCTATTCGCTGGGAAGGCCAAGCCTATCACCCAGGCTTCATGGGTTGGTATCTTCCCTGCACTGTGATGGTATCTATATAGGAGGAGGTGCTCAGTCCCAAGACAAGCTGAGAATCACTGGAGGCTGTTTTCAGAGCTTCGGCCTTTTGGTTTTATGCTCATTGCCTGCAATAAACAGGCTGGGCCCCTGTTGGATGATTGGTGGTCTGTTGAATGCAATGACCAAGACTTACTTTTTCAGCTTGTCTTCTAGGAAAGGCCAGGCACAAATAGTAGATTCCTTTTGCTTTGTGCACTATCCGTTGTATGTGAGAAAATGTGTGATTGTATGTATTTATGTGTGTGTGTGTGTGTGTGTGTGTGTGTGTGTGTTCCTCTTTAACAAATTCTGTCTTTAACCTCCAACTTCTAAAATTTCATTGTGATATATTTGGGTGTGGGTTTTTTTTTTTCTGGAATTAGGTATGTCCCTACGTGAAGCTTATCTGTCCTTTTTTTTAAATTTTTTTAATGTTTGTTTATTTTTGAGAGAGAGAGAGAGAGCACGACTGAGGGAGGGGCAGGGAGAGAAGGAGACACAGAATCCAAAGCAGGCTCCAGGCTCTGAGCTGTCAGCACAAAACCCGACCCAGGGCTCAAGCCCACAAACCATGAGATCATGACCTGAGCCAAATTTGGATGCTTAACCGACTGAGCCACCCATGTGCCCCTAAGCTTGTCTGTCTTTCTTTAGTGTGGAAATATTCTCTCATTGTTGTTTCAAGAACAACCTCACTCCACCCACATGTCCTTAAGGAACGAGAGATTTCTAGGTATGTTCTCCATGTCTCTTAAATTTTCATCCACATTTTTTGCATTTCTTTATTCTTTTGCACTGTGTTCTCAGAGAGACTCTTCAGAATGATCTTTAAGATCATTAATTTCTGTTCAACTGTGCTCTTTTGCCACTTACCTCTTTCATGTTTTCTTTTACCTCAACAAAGTTTCAATTTCTAAGGCATCTGGATGATGGTGTTTTTAAAATTTTTTTTTTTCAATGTTTATTTATTTTTGGGACAGAGAGAGACAGAGCATGAACGGGGGAGGGACAGAGAGAGAGGGAGACACAGAATCGGAAACAGGCTCCAGGCTCTGAGCTATCAGCCCAGAGCCTGACGCGGGGCTCGAACTCACGGACCGCGAGATCGTGACCTGGCTGAAGTCAGACGCTTAACCGACTGCGCCACCCAGGCGCCCCTGGATGATGGTGTTTTTATAGATGTATCATTTTTTTTCATGGCTCTCTAAGAAATTAATTTAATATTAGTTAATTTATATAATAAATATTTATATAAATACAAGTTACACAATAAAATTAACAATTAATAAATACATTATTCTAAATTACAGACATCAATTATATTCTTTTAAATTTCTATTCATTTGACTAGCTCGATTTTCTTAGTTCTTCTGCTTTCTTTCTCTTCCATGATAATGCCCCTAGAGGTGTGACTCTTTCCTTTTACACATTTACAAAACAAGGAATATGATCAAAGGAAATGAACCACCTTTCTTAGCCCCTCACCTTGCTTGATCCCTCCTCCAGCTCTGTTTTTTCTTCTATTATATTTTGATTTATCCTTCCTTTATTTAAATATATATATATGAAAAATATCTTCATATTTTTAGGCACTACAATGCCTAAAATGCCTTATAAATGCCATAAGTACTTTTCTCCCGTTTGCTTTTTCTAACTTAAAACTACATGCGGAAGGTTAGCTTCATAGTGATGTGAAGACGTTTCCCATTTCACGTTACAGTTGTTCCATTATCCACTGAATGGATACACCTTAGGCTATTTAATTAGTCCCCTAATTAAGTCAGTGAGCCTCGCTGATAGTAGCTGCTCAGTAAATAGATGCAGATACAGAAACCCTGGTTGGACTTTATCAGAATTAAAAAGGGAATAGATGTAAATATATACATAAAGAGCTTAGTAAAATCACTGTTATCTAATGAGTCCTTTATAAATGATAAATCGATATTATTGTTTTGTTGTTATTTATGTTTTACTTATAGTTCCTAATCAACAGCATAAGTACTTACAGTGAGTGATTCGGCATGGTTTATACATTGGTACGATTTTTTTCTTATTATTGAGAAATTTCATATTAGGTTTACAAAAATCAATCCATCTTTCCTAAGCACTTAGTTTGTTAGAAAAAGCCACTGGGTGATCAGCTATGAGATCTCAAAGACCCTTTGTCTCCAGAAGGGTAATGCTATCCCTAGCTCAGAGCTAACGGGGAATTCAAAATACATGAGTAAACCCAGACATCACACACACACACACACACACACACACACACACACGCGCGCTACTAGCCAGATATTATGTATTTCCTAATGGAAATACACACTACCACCTAGGAACTATTTTTGCCAAATAATTGAACCTGAATCCGAGCATCCTCTGATCCAACAACCTCTTCACAGGAAATTCAGAAATGAGAGACCAAAGATGAAATCACCAAAGTTCAGAAGGTGGGAAACTTTACAGGGAAAAAAAAAAAAATTCAGGTTTGGCAAAATGTAAGTTGTAAGGAAAAAAATAGGCAGAGAGAAATCGGTACATTACAAGAAGTGGTACCACTCCCCTTTCCCTCTCCCCACCTCAGCCTCTGGCAGCTTCTATGTGCTTGACTAGATGACAAACCTCATACAATGGTATCATGCAGTATTTGTTCTTCTGTGATGGGTTTATTTCACTTAGTATAATGTCCTCGAGGTTCATCCATGTTGTTGCATATTTATACAAGACGACTAAGTTCTGCTGTATACCCTAGTGCCTATAGTTCATACTCTTATTGTACATGTAAAATGTGTTAAGAAGGTAGACATCACGTTAAGTGTTCTTACCACATTAAAAAAAAAAAAAGGAAAGAGAGACTATATATCTTTTTGAGGGGTATTACTTGAACCCACGAATTTTAAGAATTATGATATAGGGCACCTGGGTGACTCAGACTGGGTCATCAGACTCTCAATTTTGGCTCAGGTCACGATCTTACGGTCACGGGATTGAGCCCAGCGTTGGGCTCCAAATTGACAGTGCGAAGCCTGCTTGGGATTCTCTTTCTTCCTCTCTCTCTCTGCCCCTCCCCCATTGTCTCCCTCTCTCTTTCTCTCTCTCAAAATATAAATAAAATAAAAAAAAAAACCATGGTACAATCAAGGAAATATGAACACTGACAGATATTTTTAAATAGCAAGAAATTATTGATCTCTTTAGGTGATAAAATAGTACTGTGTTTAAGTTTTTTAAAGAATCCTTATCTTTTAAAATGTGTATGAAAAGCACTGAACGATAAGTGGAGTCAATTATTTCATCGAGCTGATGCTCGGGCTTGTTTCCAATTCTGATATTTATCTCAAATATCAAATTTTCAGGCTTGTTTGCAGGTTTTTTTGGAGCTGAAGTCCCTCAGGTAGGCAACCAGAATGGAAAGGGAAAGAGAGAGCCGTCTGCTTGGCCAGTTCCGAGCATCCTCTTACGAGCGCAGCAGAAATGTGGTGCTCATGAATGAACCATTTTCCAGTTGCTATGTGCTCCCTTCAAGGACTTGTTAAGTTACCTGTAACTTCAGCCAGTTTCTGATGAATCCTATTACCTCAGGAACAGGTATGTTATCTACCCTTGGAGACACCTGATAACTCGAAGCTAATTCAGTTCTAACTCCTCCCAGAGTCCTAGGCACGTTCAGTGTTTGGATGCCATTTGTTTCATAATCCTCTCTGGCAAAAGTAGGTTCATTGTATGGCTATGTTTGTGTGTGTGATAATGTGAGCTACTGAAGATAGCTGAAGCCAGATCTTAGGCCCAATAATTTAGAAGGATCTTGACTTCTAGAAACCTCAGAATTAGATGTCTTACTTATTCAGAATAACCACACCAGCCGCCTTCACGTTTGGCAAGACTGATGCCTTTCAACTTCCACGCTTTAAGTTTTCCTTTTCTGTTTGAGTCATGTGATTGTATGTTTACCCCATCTTCTAAATTACCTCAAAACTCTCATGGAAGCAGACAACACAATTAAATAAATAAATAAATAAATAAATAAATAAATAGATAGATAAATAATAGTACTCTTGTCTAGCTATGCAACCCTAATCAAGCCACCAATCTTTGGGTCCCAGCTTCTCACTTTGAAAAAGGATTTGGACTCCTATTTGTTGAATTCAGTGGTATTCGTATTCACGCAGTCTCCTCTTTCTCATCCATGGCAGACATGCCTAATCAATCCCTGCAGTCTCCCAGCTGACTCTGAATGCCATCTAACAACATACAACTTAGCACCACAGGCAGTCACCACTTGTTTTGAGATAAAACCTGTATCCTAGGTTGATGGAGCACTGCCATCTGGAGCATTGCTGAAGGCCATGGCGAACAAAAAGGACTTAAATAATCACTCATTGGATTTTACATCTCGTGCCCAGTTGTGGTACACATTTCATTGTCAAAAGCAAGTCACATGGCCACTTCTAACGTCTCACCATGAGGCTGGAAGGAGAGAGGGCAGGAAATATAGGATATGACATTTATTTACACAAGGCTTTGCCTTCCACAAAGTTTACATATATTCTTTCTTTTGCTTTCCAAATTCCGTAAAGTAAAGAAATGATATTATTATTCCCATTTCACAGAAGGGCAACTTGAGCCTTGGAGATCTAGCCCATTATTAAAGACTAGTAAGTGGTGGGCCTGGATCCACATAAAGTCAACCTTACCTCCAGTTCCTGTTTCTATTATCTCCAAATTCACTGTAGTGCTATGAAGGAGACCAGGTAGAATGAAATTTATACATGAATTTAAAATAGAGATATAAAAACTAATAAAAGATAATAAATAAAATAAATAAAAGATATAAAAGATAATAATAGAGGAATTATTTGTTGAATAAGCAACAAATGGTGTGCTTGAAAGAAAGCTGTATCAGTCAGGAATGCTACAGGTTATGCCGCAGTAACAAACAACCCCAGAAATGTGCCTGGCCTCAACAAAGGTTGATTTCTTACTGACCTGTACGTTGTACGTTCGGGGAACCTAAGTCTTGGCCCTGGCTCTGTCCATAACCAGTAAAGGGAAAGCCATTTGTTCATGAAACAGGTATAGGCACAAAAATTGGTCTGAGTGCAAAATTACATTAGGTCTTCAACTGCTTTGAAGCAGAAAGAAAACTGCAAGAAGCACAGGTAAAGGATGAGAAGCCTGGAGCCGTGTCAGTGACCGTGGCCCCAGGAAAATGGAGGGCAGTGTGGGTAGGGCGGGCATAGCCGCTTCTCTAATCTCTCATAGTTAGTGCATTTATTGAGCATTTATTGTATGCAAGACACCACGGGGCATATACAGAGACAGAAGGCATAACTCCTGTTCTCAATGAGATGGCAATCTAGTCACAATATGACATCAAGCGTGAAGTCTATCCTGTCCTCACTTCCCAGTAGTTTATTCAGAGCTATTGGTGTGTTCAGTCGAAGCACAAAACAAACCAGGTCACAGATATTAAGGTTGTAATGTCTGAATAGCACCCTCAAAGCCCAGGGAGATTCACTTCATTCTGGGATAGGCAAAAGATACCCCTCTGTCAATTTTGAGATGTGCTGTAGGACTTGGGGATTTAAAAAAATAAAAAAGGAAGAAGCCTATACATTCACAAAAGTAGCAATTTGTTACTTTGAACTTCACAAGTCTAGATGAGGGGACAGGAGCTTCAGGGTGGGGAAAGACTTACTATACTCACATTTCAAACAAGCTGAAAGCCTGCGTTATAATATGATGTTCACTGAATGAATCCATTAACTGAGCAAAAATCCTTTCCAACACTTCTGGTATACCAGACTTTGTGCCAAGAACCGAATCTGTGTGGTTTAGCTCTTGAATTATGTCTGTTCTCTGAGAGGTTCCTTGCTGTAGGCAGCGCTGTGTGCATGAACTGCCGGGTCTCACACACCACGTGCAGAAAGGCAAGCACTCACTTGCCTTTAGTTACCTTCAGAGCGGGTCAAGTTCAGTTACATGGGGAAAGCACAGAAGCATTGCAGACAGTGGGTCTGAAAACACCAACAAGATTCTTAAGTCGTGGATTCCCCTTGTCCCGTAAATCACATCGGACTCTCGGAGATCTTAACGGGTTGCTTATAAAGAGATCCTGAGCTCTCCGCCACAGGTAGATTTAACAGAAAAGATGGCGTCCCCTTTTCAACTCTTAAATTAACAATATTAACGTAGATTCCATACAATTCCTAGCAATAGGATTAGTATATTAAAGTAGCCAGTCCTGCACTGGCACACACACAAAACCCCCGTAGCAACAGAGATGACAGCTTGGTAACAGCAGCTGCTGCTTAATTGAAAACATTAGAAAAATATTACATTATATCTGTATTCCCTGTTTTTATGTTTATTTTCATCACAAGTGAGAAAATAACCCGGAAAAAAAAATACAAAAGAAACATGAAACAAAGGTTCGAGACCAGCAATGGCAAAGGGTGAACCGTTGCTTGCAACTGAATTTTCTGGGGACTTGTTCCACTTTTCCTGTGAATGAGCAGTCTTGTTTTTGTGTGTATTCCAAGGGCCAGAAATTCCTCCCGGGGTGTTGACTTTAGTTCCTGGTCAACCCTTTAAATTTGATTAACTGGGAAGAGAAATCGCATATGTGTGGGTCTTTGTGTGTGTCCGTGTTTGTGCGCTGGGGAAGCAGTGTTCAGATTGTAAAGTGCCTCTACATGGAGAGGAGTTGATACAAGACCCAAAAGCACACTAATGTGAAGCTGGGAGTGGATGTTTCTGAACAACACAAGTCTATCCCTGGTAGAGCGGCCCATTCGCACCAAAGCCAACACCAACGCTTGGGGCACAATTAGGAGGGGGTTGGTTAGAAAAAAGTAGTCATGTGGTTTTCTGCAAGCGAATTGCATGACACAATAAACAATTATGGAGGCATTCTTATCTCAAAAAATGAAACAAGACGGGACCCTAGAGTTCATCTGGTCTCCCTGTTAATTCAGAGCAAACACTTAAAACTTTGCATCGCTGGCTCAGAAGGCCAAATAAAAAGCAAGAGATGAGGTTTCTTCTTGGGCAAGGATTTTTTTTTCCCTCTTATATCATGCCAGAGGTAATGGTCCTAATAAATTTCATGGGCCCTAAACATTACTCGGCATGTAGTCAAGACCCATCTGGCCATTGGAAACCAGGCATCCACATTTGCAAATGCGGTTTTCAAATGCAGGCAACGCATTGAGGGTTCTCATTGCAAAAGAAAGATGGAATGTTCTGTTTGACCGCAGTGAACTCACAAAAGAAGCATGCTGCAAACTCATAGGTCCGGAGACTACCCTACAGTAGCAGCTGCTTGTTTCTTGCAGCAGAATTCAAGTCATTTCAAGATTGACTATATACTACAAAAAAAAAAAAAGCTCTTCTGTCCGTTCCTTGGGGTCAAGAACTCCGTCTTATTTATTCTTATGTCCACTCTGGCACATAGTGAAAAGCCTTTCATGTAGTAGATATTCTACAAATAAATATGGCCATGGCTCAGAAGTCAAATTGATGTGGTACTGAAAGATGAAACGAAATGGTACCTAAGACATTTCTCAACCTATCAGGAGTTCCGATACATTCTTTCATTGATTGATTGATTTCTTTATTCACTTAATGTGTAATGAATGAGCACCTGCTCTGGGTCAACCAAAGTGCTAGGCTTACCCTGCAGTTGTCCACCCAATTTACACTGTTCTTTTAGGTACAAGAGGCGGGGAAAACATTTTTCCTATAGTAGTGACTCCAGCGTGCAGCTTGCTTTTCACTAAGCAAGTAGTTATTATGCCAAACGTTTTGGTAAACCTGATTAATGTTGGCAAACAACATTGGAAAGGAAAAATGCGTCTGTATTGTATACTTCAGGATTTTCTTTTTTCTCCCAAATCAATGCTGCCTTTACTCCTTGAGTCTGCAAAGAGAATGGAGATTTTAAAAAGACCTGTGTTGGGTCACCTGGGTGACTCAGTCAGTTAATTGTCCAACTCTCGATTTCGGCTCAGGTCATGATCTCGCAGTGTATGTGATCCAACCCCCACGCTGGGCTCCTTACCGGCAGCACAGAACCTACTTGGGATTCTCTCTCTCTCTCTCTCCCTGTCTCTCTGCCCCTCCCCCACTTGCTCACACATACTCGCTCTCAAAATAAATAAATATGCTTAAGAAAAAAAGAATTTCTTAAAAAAAAAAAGAAAAAGAAAAAAAGAATTTCTCAAGGTTGGCTAGCTAGGAACCCAGGCAAAACTCTCATAATGATCTCAACCTTTGAAATCACCTTAGAAGCATCAACTCAGTGACAGTGTAAGTATAGTTGATGTGCAGTAACTTGCTAAGGGGACGATAATCCTTCCTCCGATCCTTCATTATATATATAAATATATATATATATATATATATATATATATGTTTTAACAGTTTTTGTAGTTTTTAATGAGTTCTTTCTGAACAAGAAACCACCGTGTTTTAAAATGAAGGAAACCTCATTTCCTCGTTTGACTTTTCAACTTGAAGCAAAATGCCCAAGTTTCAGAAAGTGGATTAAATAATTAACCACCAAGAAAACTGAACAACAGCATTATCGAATGACTAATTAAAACCCACTAATGAAGGCAGTTGATAAGCATGTATTATTATAAGCTATATTATCGTAAGCATGTGTAATAACTCAAGAGTCTCTTCAAGGAGTACCTAATACTTGCCTCCTTGTTGGTGGAAACTTGTCACTGAATTGACATATGCCCTTTCTACGATACAAAGATAATCATTCAATAACTGATTGCAGAATTAAAATGGAAAGACCCACAGGAAAAGAAAAGAGCTCCTTAATAGGTTTATTATTGATTTAGTGTAAGAGAAGTTTGTCCCACCTGCACTCCGCTGACTCAATGCATCTGAGTCAGACAAATACAAGAATCTCCAGTTTTTCAACTTTATGCCACCTTGTTTTTACTAAAGACCTGCATGGGTAACCTGTGTTCCGTACCTGAAAGAAATCTGAAGAGGGGTTTTTACACAAAGTGAAAATAGTGTTCAGCACTGTTACAGAGACGGGGCGCACCCCTCACAGGGAGAGCCTCCCCACCCCACTGCTTCCCCGGGAAACTACCCTCTCAGCATCTCAGCATCAAACCGCCAGGGCTTTGAATCGTGTCTGTGAGCATCTTATCTTGATTTATGTTGCGCATCCATTAGCAAGCTAAGTCTTGAGCTATCAGAAAAGTCTAAGCGAGGTTATTTTTAGGGTCTGGAAATGCTCAAAATATTTTTTATATAAACTAATGGCAATTACTTTTTTTTTTTCTTTTTGCTTTGTACCATGTCAGCTTAATGAAAGTTTCATAGGGGCACTCTACTTTCAGATAGTGGGCAGAACCTGTAAATGGAGACAAAATATTCAGTGTCCAAATGTCTATTGGAAATCCAAGTCAGGAGCATAAAAAAAAAAAAAACCCCACTGAATCCACAGAAAATGCTTTCAGAAATGCATAAATACAAGTTTTATTAAAGAATTAAAGAAGGAGGGGTACCTGGTTGCCTCAGGCAGTAGAGCATGGGACTCTCCATCTCAGACTCCTGAGTTAAAGCCCCACGTTGGGCGTGGAGACAAGAAAGAAAGAAGAAAGAAGAAAGAAAGAAAGAAAGAAAGAAAGAAAGAAAGAAAGAAAGAGAAAGAAAGAGAGAAAGAAAGAAAGAAAGAAAGGGAGGAAGAAAGAAAACGAAAAGATTAATGAAGTTGTAAGGGTAACTTTCTACAGACTTGCAATCTCAGAGCTGGAAGGGTGTTGGGAGCTATCTACATCTATAATACTCACCTCGTTCCCAGGGCAAGAATATCTTTTCTGATATAATGGTATTCCTGATAGATGGTCATATCATTTTTTTAAATTTATTTAAATGTTTATTTTTGAGAGAGAGAGAGAGAGAGAAAGAGAGAGAACGAGTGGGGGAGGGGCAGGGAGAGAGGGAGACACAGAATCCGAAGCAGGCTCCAGGCTCGGAGCTGGCAGCACAGAGCCTGATGTGGGGCTCGAACTCATGAACTGTGAGATCATGATCTGAGCCGAAGTCGGCCGCTGAGCTGACTGAGCTACCCAGGTGCCCCGGTCATATAATTCTTGATCATACATGTCCAAGAACAAGGAATAACTATCAATAAACCAATTATCACATTTTAAAAGGATTCTGTTCACGGCCTGCATCCTCAGGGCATTAGCAAGGAATTGTATTCCAGAGCCATCAAAGCCTCAAGAACAAAATCCTGAAGGGAAAAAAAAAAGTATACAGGCTTAATCTGAATAGTCTACATACTATATGATAACAACTATATGACATTTTAGAAAAGGCAAAACTATAGACAGTAAAAAGATGAGTGATTGCCAGGGGTTGGGGGAAAGATGGATGAACAGGTGAAACACAGAGGATTTTTAGGACAGTGAAAATATTTTGTATGATACTATAATGGTGGATATATGACATCACATGTTTGTCCCAACCCAGAGAACGTACAACACCACGAGTGAACCCTAATGTGGACCATGGACTTGGGGTGATGATGTGGTGTCAGCGTAGATGCATCAGTTGTAACAAATGTACCACTCTGAGGGGGGATGGTGACACAGGGGGAGGTTGTGCATGTGGGACACAGGGAGAGGGGCATATGGGAAATCTCAGTGCTTTTCGCTCTAAAACTAAATCAAAAACTGCCTTAAAAACCAAAATATTATATATATATATATATATATATATATATATATATAATATTAGTGGCTCAGTCATTTGAGCTTCCCACTCTTGATTTCAGCTCAGGTCATGATCTCACAGTTCCTGAGTTCGAGCCCCACATCGGGCTCTGCACTGACAGTGTGGAGCCTTCTTGGGATTCTAACTCTTCCTCTCTCTCTGCCACTCCCTTGCTCTCTCTCTCTCTCTCTCTATCTGTCAAAAAATAAATAGGGGCACCTGGGTGGCTCCGTAGGTTATGCGTCTGACTTCAGCTCAGGTCATGATTTCATAGTTTGTGAGTTTGAGTCCCACTGACAGCTCAGAGCCTGGAGCCTGCTTCAGATTCTGTGTCTCCCTCTCTCTCTGCCCCTCCCCAGCTTTCACTCTGTCTCTCAGTCTCTCCCTCAAAAACTAAATAAACATTAACAAAAGGTTTTTTTAATAAAGGAACTAAAAATTTTTAAATAAAAAAATAAAATCAAATAAAAATTATATGAGCTTTAGAAAGCCTCAAACATGATCCAAAGTAAACAATGTACATGTAAGGTTTAGAATTGCTAGAGTTCTGGATTGTTACCGTGCCAAGTCAGGGCAGTAATGATGGCCAATTATCTGAGACAAAATGATAAAAATGGCCTATGTTGAGATGAATAAAGACATGGTGACCAGGAGGACCAGGTCCTACATCCACGGCCAGCCAAGCATATGCACATTAGCCTTTGGACGCAAGTTTCTTAAAGTCTCCAAAGTTGAGTTAAAACATCTGAGAAATGGGAATTGTACCACTTACTTTCCAAGCAGCTTGGAAAGAATACGTGGGATGAAACTGGTGACACTGCTTTGAATCGTTCAATGACTGACACACGATTGAAATGCCAAAGTCTGCCGATTGAATGTAACTGGGTAGCTGGGATCTCATTTTTGCTCTCCAGTATGGATAGAAATTTGCAGAAAGGAAATTACCTGTTAATATGGAAATTGTAATTGAATATGATAAAATATCTCCATAAACAATGAGATATGTGAAAATTAATTAATATTTATGAACTTTTTCTTTTCCGTTGATGTTCACAATTGTTATCTGCAAAGCATGGTTAAATTACATTTCTGAGATCAAATAAAAGACTCCTTAAGTTTCTGTTAATTGCTCACTCTAAATTCATCATTGTTTAATATGTGTCAAAATCGAATTAAAATATATCATAGCCCATAAAATAAGTACATAATCATGTAAAATAAAAATTGTAAAGCCTTAAAAAAGAATACATTTTAAAATGCATATTGCAGGGCTTATATAAGTTTATATTACTTCCATGCTAATCATATTATATAAAAACTAAATTTCTTCTGTAGCACATGAAAAAATTCTAGTGGAAATCAAACCTGCATAGCATATGCTTCATATTATTTTTTAATATTATAGAATACAATAGTTAGTATAGTATAATATTACTTTGCATTATGTATATATATGTATATATATATATATTATACTGCATCGATCACATTGTTTTTGGCACACTTGTGCATTTAAACTCGTAAATGGTAAGACATTACAGTTTGGTATACTGATCAAACCTGCACATTATTTTTGTTTATTTTTAAAGTTTATTTATTTATTTTGAGAAAGAGATTGAATCAGTGGGTGAGGGGCAGAGGAGGGGTGCGGGCAGACAATCTGAAGCAGGCTCTGTACTGACAGCAGAGAGCCCAATGTGGGGCTCAAACTCACCAACCATAAGATCAGGACCTGAGCCGAAGTGGGAGGCTTAACCAACTGAACCACCCAGGCAGCCGCTCCTGTACTCATGTTCTTGTTCTTATAATGCAACTTTGCCATTCTCCTATCACCTAGAGGGACGATTTATTCATTACACAGTAGTCTCAAAAGAATGTTCAACCGATAATAGATTGAAACATTGCAAACATTTGCAGCAAAATAAGGTCGTTAAAGGTTTGGTATGCTAAGTTGTATTATTTACAGGTATTCAAAATCTACCAAGATTGTACTGAAAATTAGAATTTCTCTTAATCCTACTGATTAAAATTTCTCCAGTCCAAATGTATAACAAAATAACCCTACATTAAGTTATTAAACCTTTTTCTGCTAAATTATGCATGGGAAATCTGATCAGATACATTAGGAACTGAGAATGTTTGATTACCTTGTAATCTCTACATATGCATTTCTAAGAAGGGGTAATTCCATTGAACGTAGTGATCCTTTTCCAGTTGCAGATTTGAGTTTCACATCTCAGTGCTTACAGTAATCCCAACATTTACGTGCAAGCACATTGATTCATTTGGCTGGTGCCAGTGTTGGCTGCTACAGGGGGCTCTTACAAGCAATCCTAAAAAAAAAACAGGCTATGGAAATGGTAATAAATATTGTTACTAACTTCGTCATTAAAACATGCTGTTTCCATTTCTGTTGGAGGTTAGAGCCGAAGGGGCATGTAAAAAAAGACAGTATCTGTTCGTGTAAGCGTATTAACATTCTGAGCCGGCTCCTGGAGATTGTAGGAGATTTTGTGTTAAGAGGAGGTTAAATTAATTTGAAAAGCTTTGACAAACTTTTGATTGTTTGTAATTCACTGTAATTTGGGCAAGTTGAATTTAAAAGTATTTTTTGGAGTTACCATGATACCATGATAACTGCCAAATTTGCTGTCTTTAGCATTTTACAACTATGAGTCAGGCCTTTCCCAAAGGAGGTGGGGAGGAGGGCAAGAAAGGGCGAAGGTCAAGAAGGGGTAGGGTTGAGGGGGGAGGGGGAAGAGAAGGGACAGGCACTAGGGGGAGGAAACATCCCTTTGCTAATCACGTATCACAAGCAATGAAAGGCCTCAGGCTAGGAACCCGCCAGGTGCATTTCAAAGAGAAGTGTAGGGGGGAGTAAGTGTCACTCAAGGCAGATATTTATGAAAGATGACAGTTTGCAAATATCTCAATCTTGGACAAGCCCGCACGAGTGACACGGAGGAGTGCAGCCGAATTGGACGAGTCAGCAGCCAACATTTATTTCATCAGGACCTGTCCAATCTCCACTGATGGTTTGATAGTCTGGGGAGAGCAAGCAACATTGGGCCTCATTCTGCTGGTTACTTTCAGCCAGTTTGCACGGAACAGTCCAAAATGGTCTAATAAATATGCAAAGAAGGATAAAAAGAAGAATTGAGAAAAGCTCTGTTTGCAGAGCTAGCACAAGGCTGGGTTTTTAGCTATGCCAAAGAGGAAGCATAGTAATTACAGAAATATTGATTGCTGCGCTGCAGGTTGACAACGAGAGAGCGGTGAGTCTTGCCAGCGTGGAGACCTTCATCTTGGCACAAACCTCCTGTTGGTCCAGGGGACTGAAGAAGTGATCCCGTTAGATGCCCTTGCCCATGACGGCTGCCCCGCCATCCCCGATAGCCTAAGCACAGTGAACTTTGTTAGAAATAGAACTCTGTATTTCCCCCAAGGTCTAAAATGCTAGACAACGACCTGAACAAATGTGAAACTAAATTCTAGGGGGGAAATTTCCATAATATTTCTCTCAAGCTGGCAGAAGAGCATGGAAGTCAGAAAGGCTGCTGGGGCAACCCCACAGGTTTTGACATTACAGTGTATCACAAGTGGCTACCTGGACAAACACAGCCAGCAGGTATGTTTAATTTGGTATTCAAAATGCTTTTTAATGGATGGCTCAGTCGGTTACGCGTCTGACTTTGGCTCAGGTCATGATCTCACAGTTTGTGAGTTTGAGCCCTGTGTCAAGCTCTGTGCTGACAGCTCAGAGCCTGGAGTCTGCTTCGGATTCTGTGTCTCCTTTTCTCTGTGCCCCTCCCCTACTCATGCTCTGTGTCTCTCAGTCTCAAAAATTAAAAAAAAAAAAAAAGTTAAAAAAACTTTAAATAAAAAATAATAAATGCTTTTTTTTTTATTTTTTTTTTCAACGTTTATTTATTTTTGCGACAGAGAGAGACAGAGCATGAACGGGGGAGGGGCAGAGAGAGAGGGAGACACAGAATCGGAAACAGGCTCCAGGCTCCGAGCCATCAGCTCAGAGCCTGACGCGGGACTCGAACCCACGGACCGCGAGATCGTGACCTGGCTGAAGTCGGACGCTTAACCGACTGCGCCACCCAGGCGCCCCAATAAATACTTTTTTAATGTACATAATTTAAATGCTAATATTAAAAATCTGGCGATCTGATGCAAACTCTTGATGTTCTCCTCCTTCCCAGGGAGGAGAAAAAAATCAGATTATTGGACGAACTTGGGTACAAAATACTTTTGACCACAACCCGAAAGGGCTGAAAACAGCAGCTGCCTTTAGAAGTTTGCCACCGTCTCTAATTTTCCTCCAAAATCAATGCTGAGGGTCAGCTGTCTTTTCCATCAAATTTGTTCTTCTTGTCATTTACATCCTGTTCTATTTCACTCATTCTTATTACCTGTGTGACTTCTTTAAGCATTTACTTTTTGACCTCAGAAAAGAAACAAGGTAGCTTTGTCATTTGGGAAAGTTGAAATCCTTCAGTTTCCTGGCCTTTAAAATAAGATTAATGCTGATCGATTCATAGAGTTGTCGGTAAGGAGTAGAGATGCTGAAATGAAAAGCCTCAGGACAAATTTGGGCACATACCAGACGTTGAATCAATGTAAGTTTTATTCACTCTTCCCCTCCATTTTTCAGTTCTTTCAGGAGAAAAAAAATGCATCTCATTTTGAAGCGTAAGTGCAGATAAGCAGATATTTTATTTACATAGAAGTGATATTTTGAAAGCTATCCATTCATTTTAGTGAGTGTCGAGATTATCATAATTTTTTTTTTCCATTAAGCGTTATGCTGCAGCACTGGTTCTCAGATGTGAGTGTGCATGAGAGTCACCTGGAGGCCTCATTGCAATGCACAAGAGCCCCCAGAGTCTCTGATGAAACGGATCCAAGGTGGGGCCCCAGAACGTGTGCTTCTAATTGGATTCCAAGTGACACTGATGTTTTGAGAAGCACCATGCTGCTTTATTAGGACTGAAATCTTAAAAGCTAGAGAGAAATTTTGTGTTGAATCCATTATGCCCCCCCCCAAAGAAGGAGGGGACAATTCTTTTGTGTGTTTTTAACATTTGTAACAAAGTCAAATTACTTGATCCCCCAGTTTTTCTTTCTAGGCAAGGAAGTTCCTAAAGTTTAAAAAACGAGATCACCTGAATTACATAAATGTAGATCTAGGGCCGGTGACAACCACGAGCAGAGATATCAAGCCCTATTGAGTCAATGGCACTACGATCAGCATCCTGACCAACCAGCACAGTGGACACGCGCTCGTAAACGGGCCCCTCTTGTTAGCATCAGTATTGTTATTATTTTGATGGAGATGATCATTAGTTTCTCTCTGTAGGTAACTGTTTCTCTGCAACTGTTGGCATGAGCCATCTGAACTGTGTTTCTCAGCGATTCCGATTCCGGTGTGATTAGTTATTCAGCTAACCACAGGGTCAAAGCAGCACGTTGTTCCCCTGGACAGGCTATGGATGCCAGCCATCGCTGCATATCACTCACAGCGAAGTCAGCTGCAAATGGAGGTGGGCAACCTTTGCAGAATACACAAAGTCCCGCTGTGACTTCGGTTTTCTGCGATGCTACTGAAAGACGTGTTGAATTCAGTGAAGTACCATGGTCTTTATTTTTACTTGGCATCTCTCAGACTCTTGAAAAATTAAAAACTAAATGTGCCGCCATACAGTTCTTGCTTCAATTGTGGAAACTTGGGCTTCATTTTTCATCCCTTTGGGACAATTCATGGTCCTCTCGGAACGCAGGCAATGAAGTAGGAAGTGGGCTGTGAGAGGTCTCCCAGGGACTGGCCAGCAGGAACACAGACCCGGACTGGTGCTCCAAGGCCCTGCTTCTCTCCTCAAGCAATCTAGAGTGAAGAGAAGTCTGGGCCCCTCCCTTTTAAAAAAGTTTTGCCTCCCAGGTGATCACCCTCTAGCACAACCACCCCCCCCCCCACCCAACCCCATGGAATAAACATGGCCTGTGGACAACACCATGCTAGGAAAATAGTGAAATATTCATACATCTGGCCATATTACCAAAACAGAAATGTAACTGTTTGACATTGTTTAATGAGGAGGACAAAAACCGGAAATGCTCAAAAATTCTGAAAGACAACATTAAATCTTAACGTTACTGGGGTTAACGTTTTTGAGAAGTGTTGGTAGACAATATACATTTCTTTTCATAAATACAAGTTTAACCAGATTTCCCTCTTCCTGCAGACTCCTGCCCCCACCAACTCAAAAGAATATGGGACAGGAAGAAGTTCTTTTTCCGCTTACCCTCCGGTCTTCAAGATGAGGTATTTAGGACTTACGACTTTTGGTATAAGTAACTTTAAAATCCTAAAACTCAGCTTTCTAATACACAAATAGGGTAATACTGGATACCTACATTATGCCATTATCAGAAGAAACCCCTGAAATAATGCAGGCCAAATCTGGCCCATAGAAGTAATGTTTGTGTGTGATGAAATCAGTATCTCAGTGTTGGTAATAATATTTAGTGTCTTTGTGATCCATTAATCACAATCTTTCCTGAATTCTTAGCTCCTCTTGCCTCCATTAAAGCAATTATCGTGTAATAATGTGTCTCGTCCCACCGGACCATAAGCTTCGTGAAATCGAGGCCATGTCTCAGGTAGCTCTCAAGTCCCATTTCTTAACACACTTCCTGGAAAATGTAAATGCCCACTACATACTTGCTGAATCCACTCATGAATTCCAATAACTTCTGCACAAAGTTTCCGAAATGCCCCTTGCTTGGCCCCAGCCATTACTCTACTGCTCCAATGCTCTCCTACTCTGCTGATTTCTCATTTCCGTACCTCACATTGGTGGCCATTGACATCTAACATTGGAAATGTTTATTGGCTGCTGACAGTCCTTGAATGACCAATATGATTCCATAATTAATATGGGTGATTATTTTCATCTTTTCTCACTGAACGAGATGGAATGGTCCCTAAATTTTTAACTGCTGTATTGTTTTGGCCTTCTTTGGATATGGACGTCTTATCACTTTGCCTCTTTAGATCCAGTGAATTCTATCTAGCATTAACTAATGCTACCCCATTGAACTAACTTAATTATCAAGGAAGTAAGCAGCAAGGAAGAAGGGGAGAAAAGAGAGATAGAGATGCCAGCATACATAGTAATTGTGCAGAGGTAAACGGCCACATTATTTGTCATCCGAAACTGAGTTCTTGTTTAGAGTGAAAAGGACATTATTCGAATTTACACAGAGAAAACAGGATAAAAATGAGATTTTCCTGGGATAACCAGTATATTCAATCCCGCTATTTATTGGAAGGCAGAGGAAGGAAGAGAATGAAATAAGAATCTGAGCTGAGTTCCTGGTAGACAGAAACACTGCTCTTGAACATGGAGGGAGCATTATTCTCTGAGGAAACTCCAGAAGAAAAGAGAATTAGCTCCAAGATCAACAAATGTAGGAAACACCTGCCATATCTCTTTCTCAGGATTCCCAGTGCGTGTGAGTGTAGGCTCAGAGAAGTCCACAGAAAAGGAATCTGAGATTCCCAAAGACCTCACAATCCATATGTTTACACACATCACATCTATTCGTGAGTCTTGCTTACTTGATTACTGGGAAGGGCTATTTAAACGGAATTTTTCCAGGGCATCTGGATGGCTCAATTGGTTAAGCGTCCAACCCTTGATTTCGGCTCAGGTCATGACCTTGTGGTTCGTGAGTTTGAACCCTGCATCGGGCTCCACACTGGCAGTGTGGAGTCTGCTTGGGATTCTTTCTCTCCCTCTCTCTCTCTTTCTCTCTCTCTCTTTCTCTCTCTGTCTTTCAAAATAAGTAAATAAATTTAAAACAATAAACAGAATTTTTCCAAAGAGGCAAAATAAATAAAATAGATTATAAATAATGTTCTCCCTGTCAATCAGTTATTTATATAACTAGATTCCTTATTTTGTTAAAGAAACTTTGTTGCCTTTGTCACTCAGAGAAAAGCCATTTTTCTATATTAAAGTAAGATAGCATATTAATTTGGATGAAGCCAGGCTAGTGTAACAAAGAAAGCTAACACTAGCACAGAGCATTAAGAAAGTTTACCTTTGGAAGCACCTGGGTGGCTCAGTTTTGTTAAGCATCTGACTTTGACTCAGGTCATGGTCTCACAGTTCGTGAGTTCAAGCCCCCTATCAGGCTCTGTGCTGACAGCTCAAGGGCCTGGAGCCCTCTTCAAATTCTGTGTTTCCCTCCCTCTCTGCCCCTCCTCTGCTTACACTCTGTTTCTCTCTCTCTCTCAAAAATAAACACTAAATAAGTTAAAAAAAAAAAAAAAGAAAGTTTACCTTTGTCTCACATATCATTCCCAGGCGAACATTCCAGGTGAGCAAATGACGCTGCTCTCTCTGAACATCCAAAATCTAAGGCTTCTTCTTTCCTATTGGTTCGCTGTCACTTACGAGCTTGCTGTCATCTGCATACATGAGGCCGGGTTGCTTCAATTTGCAGTTCAAAGAGATATGGCAGATGCCTTATGTCTTAGACTTAGAAGCAGCACAAATCTCTTGAACTCACTTTCTATGGCAAAGAGCATACTCAATGGCCACATGGACTACAGGGATGGTTTAGAAGGGTCGGCAAACTGAAGAGCCATGTGCGTGGCCAGAATGGTATTTCTTTTTTTTCTTTCTTTCATTTTTTTTTTTTTTTGAGAGAGGAAGAGAGAGAGAGAGAGAAAGAGAGAGCAGAGGAGGGGCAGAGAGATAATCCCAAGCATGTTCCACACTGTCAGCACAGAGACCGACATGGTGCTTGAACTCATGAACTGTGAGATCATGACCTGAGCCGTAATCAAGAGTCAGATGCTTACCCGACTGAGCCACCCAGGTGCCCCCAGAACGGTAATTCTATGGAAGAAGGGGAAATGAATTTTGTGGAGAGCTGGCTGTCTTTTTTTCCACAAATGGGTAGACTAGAGAAACGGTAACCTAATGGGGACCAAACTGAGACGGGCCAACATTGTAGGGATGCTCCCAGCCTTGGCAGGAGATCTTTGGAATCTTTCCAATCCTAGGATTTTTTGACTCTTTAAAATAAATATCAGCAAAGAAGCAGCCATCCAAGAGTTGTGACCTGAGGCATTTTCACTCTTTCTACTTCCTTTCCTGATTTTTGAGAATTCTGTCCATTTTTTTTTCTGTTCTGTGGGGCCTGAATGCCTTGAGCATGGACTTTTCTAACATCTGCTATCCCCAATACCACTTGCAATATTTCCTAATACCACCAGTGTGTAAAAATGTGAAAAATAATGACATGTATCATCCTTTTAAAGTCTTATTTTTATCATGTCTACGTCTTACTCAAAATGCCCCCAGTGGGCTGGTGTTTATAAAGAAGGAGCCAAAGTTTATATCTCTGCCTCTAAAGACAAGAAAAATCTGCATATAGTGAACTTTTCAGGCCCACCTCTCATCTTTCTAGAATACTAATACTGTATTCTGTGCACCTGATGTTACTACACTAGTTCAAAGAAAGTTGTGACTTTGGTGGGTCATTCCTTACACATAAAATACCGGCCTCTTCTTCTTCCTGTTCCTTAAGGTCTAATCCAAACAACATATACTCTTTAGTACTTCTCACTGTAGCCAGGATCTGCATATTACTCAGTGTTTCATCTCCATTCCATTATATATAGAGAACAAACATTTGCTGATGCTCAAATTTTTCAACAAATCAACAAATCTATCTGCAAATTTTCAATAATACAGTGATTCAGAGCTCTTAATATGGAGTCGGCAGGCCCTAGATTCAGATCCCAATTCCAGCACTTATTAGCTGTGTATTCTTGGGAAATTTACAACCTTTCTTGGCCTCGTTCCCCCCACTGAAAAAGAAAGATAATGATAGTAACTATCTCATAAAGCCGCTGTACGGATATGTTGATATTATGCATGAATCCTTGATAAGTAATAAACATTCAAAAAATCTGGCTATTGTCATATATCTCATGTATCATCCAATAGTCTCTCCTCGCGTATGATTATATATACATTTACATTTGATCGTTTTCATCTTATTGCATGAAATGGGGTATTAAACATTATTGATGGAAATGAGCTCAATACCAGGATACCCTGTACAATGTTATCCAGTGGTTGCAAACACCATCCAGATGGATGACTCTTAGGGAAACTTATCTTTCCATTTTACAGTGTCAGTAGGGAGGCATTTTCATATTTAAGTTTGCCTCTCCAAGTCCTAATCCTTATCTCTGAAGTTAATCCACAAGAAATATGACATTGTCCCATATTGCAGTAATTGAGATCTTGAACTACGATCGTGCTAACATTTCTTTTACCCAGGCTCAATTACCTTTTATCTTCCACATAAGGCATATTTTCCAAGTCAATTCACCACTGTGATTGCACCCCTTGGAGAAATACAAGTTCATTGCTATTTTCCAAAAGTTAGAGAGCAGAACCCAACCTAATGTTTCAAATGGACACAGATTCTTGCAAAAAGATGATTATTTCCGGTTTTAGGTAATTTAAAACTTCGTTAGTAAGTGTAAGACTTCATAATATCATACTAGATACATACTATATACTATATATAAAAGTATATATATAGTATGATAATATATAGTACTATATAGATGTTTGTATATCAATCTACAGTTAAAGTCAATAAAAATCCCTAATCAATCAAAAATCACCCATACAAAGCACAAGTAAGCATAAGCATAGTGATTAAAAGAGCAGAATCTTTTCTCAGACTTTTCTCTTCCCAATAGTCATTTTACTACTTGAAGCCTCGAGTTTCTCTTATATAAAACTAAATAATATAATCCACATCAAAGCACCAATAAAATCTTTAGAAACTATATATGTATTTACTAGAAAGTCTAATATATTTCAATGTATTGTTTTTATTAAACCAACTTGCTTTCATGTCTTCCACAGTTTCTTCCAGATTTCTTTCATTCTGATAAATACACGTAACATAAAATTTGGCATCTTAACTTAGCATAATGTCCCCAAGGTTCATCCATGCAGCATGTCAGAATCTATTTCCTTTTTAAGACTACTCAATATTCCATTGTAAATGTATGTATCACAATTTGCTTAACCATTCATCCAACAACGGATAACTGTGTTGCTCCCACATTCAGCTATCACAAACAATGCCGCTATGAACATAGGTATACAAATAGCTCTTCCAGATCCTGCTTTTAATTCTTTTAGGTGTACATCCAGAGGTGGAAATTGTAGATCACATGGTAATTCTATGGATTCATGGGTCCACCAACAGGGCACAAGGATTTTGATGTCCCCACCTCCTTGCAACGAGTACTTTCTGAGTATTTTTTCATAGGAAGCATCCTCATAGGTGTGAGCTGATAGTTCATGTGATTTTGGTTTGCTTTTCCCTAATGATTTATGATGTTGAATATATTTTCATGTGCATATTGGTCATTTGTATATCTTCTTTGGAGAAATGTCTATTAAAGTACTTTGCTCAGGGGCGCCTGGGTGGCTGAGTCAGCTGAGCGTCCGACTTCAGCTCAGGTCATGATCTCACGGTTCGTGGGTTTGAGCCCAGCGTTGGGCTCTGTGCCGACAGCTCAGAGCCTGGAGCCTGCTTCAGGTTCTGTGTCTCCCTCTCTCTCTGCTCCTCCCCCGCTCACACTCTGTCTTTTTCTCTCTCAAAAACAAAAAAAATTAACATAAAAAAATTTAAAGTACTTTGCTCATTTTCTGGTTGGGCTGTAAGCTTTTTGGTGTTGAGCTGTAGGAGTTTTCTATATATTCTGAATATTAATCCCTTATCAGTGATACTATTTTCAAATAGTTTCTTCCATCCTGTGAGTTGCCTTTTTTATCTTTGATAGTCTTTTAATGCACATTTTTTTTAATTTTCAAAAAGTCTAATTTGTTGATTTATTCTTTTGTTGCCTGTACTTTTGATATCCAAGAAGTCCTTGCCAAATCTACTCTCCCGAAGCTTATGTGTTATGTTTTCTTCCCAGATTTTTATAGAGTTAGGTCTGCTATTTAGGTTTTTGTTCCATTTTGAGTTAATTCTTATTTACGGTATTAGTTAAAGACCCAACGTAATTGTTTAGTATGTAGATATCCAATTTTCTCAACACCATTTGTTGAAAAAACTGTTCCTTCCTCCTTGCATGATCTTGGCATCCTTGTCAAAAATAATTTGACTGTACATGCAAGGGTTTATTTCTGTGCTCTCTATTTTAGTCCATTGGTTTATATTTCTGCCTTATGCCAGTACCACACTGTTCTGATTACTGTAGCTTTGTAATACGTATCAAAGTCAGGAAGTATGAGTCCTCCAGCTTTGTTCTTCTTTTTCAAGGTTCCATTGGCTATTCTGGGTTCGTTGATACTCCATTTGAATTTTAAGATGGGTTTTTCTATTTTTGCAAAAAACATTGGGATTTTGACAGGGATTAATTTGAATTTGTAGATTGTTTTAGATAACATTGGCATCTTTACAATATTAAGTTTTCCAGTCCATGAACATGAGATGTGTTTCCATTCATTGATGTCTTTTAATTTTTTTTCAGCATTGTTTTATAGTCTTCATTGTACAAGTGTTTCACCCCCTTGGTTAATTAATTAGTATTTTAATCTCTTCTTCTGTATTTTCAGCATTTTGTTTTTTTAAATATTTTAAATTTATAGAAATTATTGCAAAAAATAGTACAGAGTTTTTTTATAACGTGGATCTACATCTTACACAGCCACGGTACAATTGTGGAAGTGGGAACTAGGAAAATAATACTGATAAAATAAACTGTACTACACTTACTCAAATTTATCGATTTTTCTACTAATGTCTTCATTTTGATCCAGAATTCAATTCAGAATATTTCTTTTTAATGCTCTTGTAAGTGGAATTGTTTTCATAATTTCCATTTCAGATTGTGCAATGTTAGTGTATAGATATATAGCTGAATTTTATATTTTGAACTTATATCCTGCTACTTTGAGTTTATTTATTAGTTCTAACAGAGGGTTTTTTGGGCGGCGGGGGGAGGAGGGATATCTTTAGAGTTTTCTCCACATAAGATCATATCATCTGTGAACAGAAATAATTTTACTTCTTCCATTCTACTTTTGATGCCTCTTATTTCTTTTTCTTACCTTTTTCAGTATTACATTGGATAGGTGAGATAAAAACAGACATCCTTGCCTTGTTCTTGATCTTACGGGAAGAGCTTTCAGGTTTTTACTATTGAATATGATGTTCCTGTGGGTACAGGAACATATTGTTTTTATTTTGTTGAGGTAGTCTTTCTATTCGTACCTTGTGGAGTCTTTTTTTAATCATGAAAGAATGTTGAATTTTATCAAATACTTGTTCTGCCTCCGTTGAGAAGATCATGCATTTTTTTTTCCCCTTCATTCTGGTAATGCAGGGCTTTATCTTAATCAATTTTTATATGTTGGGCCATCTTTACATTCCAGAAATAAATCCCACATGGTCATGGTATATAGTCTCTTTAATGTGCTGTTAAAATCTGTTTGCTAGTGTTTTGGTAAGAGTTCTACACCAGGTTTGTAAGGGATATTGGTCTGTGGTTTTTCTTGTTCTTATAATATCTGTGTCTGGTTTTTGGTGTTCAAGTAATACTGCTCTCATAGAAAGAGTTAGGAAATGCCCTCTTTTCTTCAGTTTTTTTGGAAAATTTTGAGAAGGATTGGCGTTAGTTCTTTGTAAATGTTTGGTAAAATACACTAGGGAAACCGTCACATCCAGGACATTTTGTTGTTGTTGTTGTTGTGAGATTTTTTCATTACTGTTCAGTCTCCTTCCTAGTTATAGGTCTGATCACATTTTCTCTTACTTCATGATTTAGTCTTGGTCAGTTTTGTGTTTTTAGGAATGTGTCCATTACATCTAGACTATTCATTCAATTTGTTGGCATACAACTTATTTATGGCATTCTTATTTTTTTTTTTAATTCTTAGAATCAGTAGCAATGATGCCACTTTCATTTCTGATTTTAGTAATTTGAGTCTTCCCTCTTTTTGTTTTCTTAGACCATCTAGTTAAAGTTTGTTAATTTTGTTGATCTTTCCACAGAACCAACTTATGGTTTCATTGATTTTTCTATTATTTTTCTATTTAAAATGTCAAGTATCTCTACCATAATGTTTATTATTTCCTTTCTTATGCTAGTTTGGAGTATAGTTTGCTCTTCTTTTTCTAGTTCCTTAAGTTGTAAAGTTAGGCTGTTGATTTGAGATCTTTTCCTGTTTTTAATGTAAGAAGGGTAAAATTTCCCCCTTAGGTGAGTCATCCTACTTGCAGATTGTTCAGAGAATTTTAGCAACAATAAATGTGGGATTTTGTTAAATACTTTTCTGCATCAATTGAGATGTCCATCATATTAGTTTGTTAATATGGTGAACAATATTAATTGAGTTCTGAAGGTTAAACCAAACATGCATGCCTGATAAACCCCATTTGTCATAATATATTATCCTTTTTATTTGATGCACACAAATTAAATTAAAATTAGTTAATATTGTACTTTGAATTTTTATATCCATGTTTCTGTGACATTTTTCCCCTAGATCTCATTCTGGGTATGTTTATTTGTTTGTTTGTTTATAATATCTTTGTGTAGTTTAATATCAAGGATTTGCTGACCTCATTGAATAAGCTGGCAAATATTCCTTCCTGTTTAATATTCCAGAGGAGTTTGAATAGAATCAGTATTATTTCTTGTTATACACTGCCAGATTTCTGAAATCACCTGGACCAGGAAATTTTTTTTGTTTTGGTTTTAACTACAAACTCAATTTACTTAACAGACGTAGGGAGCTTCCAGTTACACATTTCTGTCTGAATGAGCATTGGGTTTTTTGTGTAAATTTCAAAAATTGGTCCATTTCATCCAAGTCGTTAGTTTATTTACATACATTTATTCATAACATTCTCTTTTTTTAATCTGTAAACTCCAGAATATCTGTCACCACTCTCATTTCTAATAATGCTATTTGTGTCTTCTCCCTATTTTCCTGATAAGTCTAGGTAGAGATTAATTGAACAACTTTTCATTACATTTATTTTTTTTCTCTGTTGATTTTTATTGTGTTTCCTTGGTTTCTATTCTGATCTGTATTATTTTCTTTCTTCTGTTTCTTTGTGCTTCATTTGATCTTCTTTTTATAGTTTCTTAAGGTTAAAGTTGATGTTATTAAAGTTATATTATATTATATTATATTAAGTTGATTTGAGATCTTTCTCTTTTTTTTTTTCTAGCAAAGGTGTTTCAGGCTATAAATTTTCTTTCTAAGCTTCAGCACCAACCCACAAATTTTTAAATTTGTTGTTTTCGTTTTCATTCTGTTAAGGATATTTTTCCAATTTCTCTTTTAATTTCTTCTTTAAAAGTGTATTATTCAGCTTCCAACAATTTGAGTGTTTTTTTTATTTATCTTTCTGTAATCTTTGATGTATCTTGAGTTCTCGTTTAGTTCAATTGTACTCAGAATACCTATGTGATATGACAAGAATCCTTTTAAGTCTGAGACTTGTTTTATGACCCAGAATATAGTCTATCTTGGTAATTGTTCCATGTGTAGTTCAAAAAATGTGCATTCTGCTGTTGTGTGGAGTACTCCACAAATATTATTTAGTTCTATGTAGTTGATTTTGTTGTTCAAATCTTTAATATTATTATTGTTTTATCTACGTGTATAAGTTATTGAAAAAAGGGACTGAAGTCTCTGATGATGGCTATACATTTGTGCACTCCTCTAGTTCTAACAGTTTTTCTTCACTTATTTTGAAGTTGTTACTAGATAAAGAATTGCAGGGGCATCTCGGTGGCTCAGTTGGTTAAGCATCTGACCATCTGACTCTATTTTGGCTCAGGTCATGGTCTCATGGTTCATGGGCTTAAGCCCCACGTCAGGCTCCAGACTGAGACCACAGAGCCTGCTTGACACTCTCTCTCTCTTCTTCTCTCTGTCCCTCCTTATTTCTCTCTCTTTCAAAATAAATAAATAAACAAATAACAACAAAAAATTGTTTAGCAGCGTTATATCCTCTTCATGAATTGGCAGCTTTATCATTATGAAATCACTTTCTTTTATGCCTGAAAATATTCTTTACACAAAAAGCCACTTTTTCTGGTATTCATATAACCACTTCAGCTTTATTTTTAATCACACAGCACATTTAAAAAAAATACTACTTTACTGAGATGTAATTCATATACCATAAAATTTGTAATTTTTAAGAGTACAACTCACTGGTTCAGCTCATAGTCGTGCAGCGCTCACCACATCCAACTTTAGAAAACTTCTATCAACCCTAAAGAAACCCCATACCCATTAGCAGTTACTCCCTCTCAGTCCTCCTTCTGGCTTCTGGAAACCACTAATCTCTCTCTGGGAGTGTTGGTCATTAGTCACTCTAATCCTTCCAGTTTTTCTTTCGCCAACCTTGGATACATTTTTCACATGCAGCTGCTTATCAGTACCTAACGGAATGCTCAAAAGGGAGCCCATGAGGCACTTCTAACTACGTGGAACGATGTTGACCCAGTTTGTAACCACCCACTAAGTGAGGACACGAGTGGAACGTCCTACACTTACAAGCACAAATCCTGCCCTTTTCAATCACCCAGAAGTGAATAGTGTCACTTCTTCAAAACTGTTCAGGTCACGATGTAAAAACAAACAAACAATAATAACAACAAACCCAGTCCAGATCATATCAAACAAATAATTAATATGAGGCAAGGGAAACAGAAAAAAATAAGAAAAATTGTTTCCAACCCAGGTAATTTTCAAGAGCTTATCAGACATTTGATTCAAGTAATCAGTACTTGTTCAAACACAAAGAGACCCTTAGTACATCCAGGGTTTATAAATGTTTGCTATCACCACCCCCATTCTGACTTTAAAAGTTTAGATCAGTGGGGCACCTGGGTGGCTCAGTTGGTTACGTGCCCAATTCTTGGTTTTGATTCAGGTCATGATCTCACGGTTTTGTGAGTTCAAGCCCCACATCAGGCTCTCTCTCAGCAAAGAGCCCCTTCAGATCTTTTGTCCTCCTCTCTCTCTGCCCCTCCCCCACTTACATGCTCTACCTCTTTCAAAAATAAATAAGCATTTAAAAATAAATAAATAGATAAATTCATAATCAATTTTCTGTGCTAATACACCTAATACATTCATCTGGAACTCAACAAAATCGTAGACTTTTTGGAGCAAAGCACACTCAATCAACTTACTGGCGCTGAAAGCTACCCCAGCCCATAATCAGAGACTTTACATTGGAAAGCCTAGTCCTAGTCTCTCTGTAAGTTGTGTCCATACGGTAAGACCATGAAGACCACTTGGAATATCTCAGCCTCGTACTTTCAACCCACGCACATCTTTAGCTCTCGATTCCTTTCAACAGGCTCTTTTTAGAACGCCTCATTTGAGGGGCACCTGGGTGGCTCGGTCAGTTGAGCATCCGACTTTGGCTCAGGTCATGATTTCGAGGTTCGTGAGTTTGAGCCCCGCATTGGGCTCTGCACTGACAGCTCAGAGCCTGCAGTGTGCTTTGGATTCTGTCTCCCTCTCTCTCTGCCCCTCCCCTGCTCCTGCTCTGTCTCTGTCTCAAAAGTAAATAAACATTAAAAGAAAAAAATTTAGAATGTCTCGAGTGTTGAGTTGAAGAGTTTGTCTTTATGTAGAAAGTATAATGAATTAATCATTCTTCTGTGTGCGATGCTGTAGCACCCTCAAGTAGTTGATTATTCTACATTGTATAAACAGTATTACCTGGTTGATCTGTATAAGAGAGTTGAAATGCTAATTTTGGGATCCAAGCAATCACTTAAGACCTATTTTCTGCTCTTCTTCTCGTGTGTTAATGCAGGTTAAACTTACTTTTTGTGCATAGCAGATAAAGTATCTGAGATGCATGCAAATATTGGTGCCATTTGTATTGTATTAATATGTCAAAAACCCTTGAAGAAATAAGTATCTTTCCATTTGCTCACTTGTAATCTGTGCTTGTGAGATAGACGAGAGCTTACAAGTTTGCACTTTCTGGAAGGGATAAAAGAAGTTGATAAAAGAGGTCCAAAGATATTGAGTCACTTTCCCAAAAGCACAAAGGGAGTTCATTTGAGAATGAGGTGTGTTTGAGGTCAATGAACTGAAATGCAAGAAGAATATACATCTTCAGGATACATTTCAGTATCATTTCAACTGGTTATTTGAAAGTTTTCATCAATGGGCACACAGAGACAAAGCCTGAAACATTTGTGGGTAAGTGTTCATTAACATGTTAACCTACTTTAAAAGGAAAATGAGTATCTGTAAACGAGAAGATGAATTTCCCTGAGAACAATGTATCATTTTAAAGTTGAAGCAATGGGTTCTATAAAACATGAGTCAATCTTCAGAAAGGGAAAGTCATCCATCAGACAAAAGGCTGGGAACTACAATGTCTGACGGCTCCCGAATTCATTGTCGACACAGCCGTGTAGTCTTTCTAGAGCTAATGAACATGTCCTCAAAGCCAAGACATGGCATAGTCTGCAAAATTGCTCTAATTATCAGAAAACTAAATCATGCAAAAGAAGTATTCTGAGCCATCACGAATGTTACATTTTTGCACGCTGCTTCTTTTAGCTGCATTTTTACCTGATTAACCACAGAGATGTTTGTTTCATGGAATGGAGTCAGCGAGTTTAGAAACTGCGCTGAGTACCTTCAGCCAACAGAGGAAGCTTAACATGGCAACCTTCCAGAGTACTGCGCCTAGAGAAGAAAGGGCAACCAAATTTATCAGCTTAATATGTATATATATGCATTAATATTTTGAGGGTGATGGAAAGTTAGTTTACTTTATAGTTATTGCTTAAATGGGGTGCTACTACACTCTAACCTCTGAAACATGTTTATTTTATTTTAAGATAGTCTTTGGTTTATGTTTCCATTAACAGTGTCCATATCTGCCTCATACTTTCAGACAGCTGCAGAGGACTCCATGATACTGATGTATCATTATTTATTGAAGAATTCTGTTATTGATTGTTTTTTTAGAGTGTCTATAAATTCTATTACAAACAAAACTATAATTGCCATCTAGGACAAATTTCTTTGTGTTTTATTTGGGGGGGGGGGTGTATTTATTTATTTATTTATTTTGAGAGAGAGAAAGAGAGAGGGAGTGCAAGTTGGGAAAGGGTAGAGAGAGGGAGACACAGAATCCAAAGCAGGCTCCAGGCTCTGAGCTGTCAGCACAGAGCCCGACACGGGGCTCAAACTCACGAAACCGTGAGATCATAACCTGAGCCAAAGTCGGATGCCCAACTGACTGAGCCACCCAGGCGCCCCATGGGACAATTTCTTTGAAGTAGAGTTACATGGCCCAACAGTACATAGTTTCATAAAGTAGATAGATAATGTGAAATTGTCTCAAATTTAGTTATAATTGAACCACGGTTTCACCACAACATGGTCAACTCTTCTTCTAAGAATTGCTTTTTATTCCCTTCCATTTTTTTCGTGTGTGTGTATGTGTGTGTGTGTGTTTGAATGTATGTGTGTCTTTTTCTTATTGATTGGTGGGAAACTTTTACATATTTAGGATATGTTATCAAATTAAGAGATGCCAAATATATTTTCCCCATTACTTGCTTGATTTTGAACTTCAAGTATCTTTTTCATGAAGTTTTTCTATATTTAATAGTTTTTCTGTATTTAATCAAAGCTGGAAGTTTTGTTTGTTTGTTTGTTTTTTGAGAGAGAGAGAGAGAGAGAGAGAACAGGGAAGGGAAAAAGAGAATTCCAAGCAGGCCCCGCACTGTTAGTGCAGAGCCTGACATGGGGCCCAAACCCACGAACCATGAGATCATAATCTGAACTGAAATCAAGAGTTGGTTGCTTAACCAGTTGAGCCACCTAGGGGTCCCACAAAGCTGGAAGTCTTACACGGGAGGAGGATTCTAGGTTTTATGTTCTACTTAGAAAGATCTTTCTTAACATTAAAATATAGGGCTATTTTTTTCTAACCCTATAATTTGTCAGGTTTAGTTCTTTTATCTGTGTGAATTTTTTGGCATACATTTTGTGGTGTGAGTCTGATGTTTCTTATTTCATAGAAATATAAACTGTCACAACATCAATTGTGAATAGTCCATACTTCCTTACTTATTTGAAATTACATCATAAACTAAATTTCCTATTCTCTCCCATTGAGAAAAATTTTTTATATTCTAATATCACCTGTTTCATTAACTATATACACACAACTATATATATTTAATATATAACATATAAATTATATATAATATATAGTTCAACATATAGTTGAATATATATTTTAATATATAATTATATATATATATCTTTGTATTGATGTTCATTTTGCTTCACAATAGGACTATACGTATTTGTATCATTTTTATTTAAGATACATTTTAGAGCCAAAATTCTATAACATTTTCTACTGGGAGCCGAATTAAAAAGCCTAAACGTTACAGGTGAATGACTTTCATAATGCTGGTTTCTCTCTCTCTCTCTCCCTCAATTTCCATATGTATAAAATGGTAAAATTAATGCTACAAGCATCATGCAAATATTATGAGGAAAAAAATGAGTTACTATACGTCAGCACATAATAATGCCAAATAGTTTTGTTATTATTATTACTGTTAGTTTTTCTATCTCAAAAATGGAAGATATATCCATTTTTCAACTATTTAGTAAATTGTTAGCATCGTTTTCACAGCTCGATCTTGAACACATTTTATTTATAGACACTTTATTGTTTTCATTATTAACATGTTTTGATTATGAACTACATTTCCTTCCTGGCCATTGCTACTATATAGAGTACTGGTGTGTTTAATGTGTACAGAAATACCAGTCTCTTCACTTTTTTTTAATGTTTATTTTTGAGAGAGAGAGAGAGAGAGACAGAGTGAGAGCAGGGGAAGGGCAGACAGAGAGGGAGACACAGAATCCGAAGCAGGCTCCAGGTTCCGAGCTGTCAGCACAGAGCCCAAAGCGGGGCTCGAACCCACAAACTCTGAGACCATGACCTGAGCCTATATCAGATGTTTCACCAACTGAGCCCACAGCTCCCCCACTGAAGTCTGTTCCTTTATTTTTTTTTAAGACTTTACATTTTTGGAGCAATTTTAGGTTCACGGCCAAATTGAGACAAACGTACAGGGATTTCCCATGCAACTTCTGTCCCCAAACATGCGTGGCCTCCCCCACTATCTACAGTCCCACCAGAGATGTACATCTGTCACAATTGCTGAACCTACACTGACAGGTCACAATCACCCAGAGTCTGCAGTTTACATTAGGGTTTGCTTTTGGTGTACATTCTATTTGGTTTGGACAAATATACAATGACGTGAATGGTTTTTGAATCTTTTTTTCTGTTATTGTATTAAATATGGTTCCATTTTCCAAGTAAACATCAGATAATCTGCAAAGATTTTTCTTCTTAGTATGTAGATATCATCTTGTTTTTTTCTTTTTTCCTTTCTTGCTTTATTGTCTAAGGTATCGAGAAGAGTGTGGATAAGACGCGATTAAACAAACATCCTTATTTCATCCTGCTCCTAGGAGCTAACTTCAGGAATATATTAATTAGGTCTTTAAAACTCTCTTGGGGCGCCTGGGTGGCGCAGTCGGTTAAGCGTCCGACTTCAGCCAGGTCACGACCTTGCGGTCCGGGAGTTGGAGCCCTGCGTCGGGCTCTGGGCTGATGGCTCAGAGCCTGGAGCCTGTTTCCGATTCTGTGTCTCCCTCTCTCTCTGCCCCTCCCCCGTTCATGCTCTGTCTCTCTCTGTCCCAAAAATAAATAAATGTTGAAAAAAAAATTAAAAAAAAAAAACTCTACTGGCAAGTTAATGAAACAAAACATCACTTAAAAATTACTTTCAAATTACAAATCTAAGACATGCTTGTTATAGAAAAAATGTAAGTATTTTTTAAATTACTATTAATTCCAGTGCTCAAAGACAGTTCCTTTTTGTGTACTTTCATCCAGTTGTATCTACATGGATTATTTTTCTATATAGTTTATTTCACTGTGTTTACATCAAAATTGTATTTTGCTTAGTTCACTCTTTACTAAAATATAAGCATTTTTAAAAAGATTGCTAAAGATATTTTGTCAACATTCTTATTAGTGGCTGCCTTTTATTTCAATGTCAATTAGATCAATGTCCCTGAATTATTCTGTTGAGATTGTCTTCATATTTAACAAAAGTAAAAGGTTATGTTTTTCATAACAGTTCTATACGTTTGGTTATTTTTGTAAGGTTGATTCCAGGAAGGGAAATTAGCAGATCGAAGGGAATAAATATTATGGGGCCCCTGGGTGGCTAAGCCAGTGAAGCAACCGGCTCTTGATTTTGCCTCGGGAAATGATCTCGTGGGTTTGAAGGATGGAACCCTGTGTGGGGCTTTGCCCTGACAGTGCGGAACCTGCTTAAAGTTCTCTCTCTCCCTCACTCTCTCTGCACCTCCACTGCTGGCGCCCTCTCTCTTTCAAAATAAATAAATAAACTTAAAAAAAGGATTGAGTATTATAAGACTTTTAACACATTTTGCCCAAGTCCTTTACAAAAAAATTTTGCATACCCATCGTTGATGCTGAGGATGTTTCTTTCAATTGCCAATTGAATAAGGGTAATAAATCTATTTTTATCCATATTTCTTTATTCTGAGATTGAATACTTAATTATTGTGTTTGTTACCCATATGCTTTTACTAATCTGTGTTCACATTCTTTTGGCTAGTTAATAGGCTTTCAGGATGTTCGTATTGATTAAGTGATTAGAAGACTAGGCACATTAACCTTTTATATAATTGATAGATGTTTATTTTTCCCAATTCTTTTAGTGACCCATTAACACATGATCGCATTTGTACTTTTGGAAAAGTTTCTCTTTTAAACTTCATTAGTTTGCCCACAGAAGAATATTTACTTCCATGTAATTTGCAATTGGCAAAAAATACACATGGTATGTCAAAGATCAGTGCATTATCACGTGTATTATGATAGCACATATTTATTGACTATAAAGAACAGTCGAAACATTTTACGTTGAGAAAACACATAATAAAATCCCACATTTCTTTAAAAACATGTTTTATGTATTATGCACATATATATACATGTATTATGTATATAGATATACATACATTATATATGTATATATACATATAGAGAGAGTTGAAATGTAAATGTTGTTATTTTGAGCTATCGTAGTCATGAATTATATTTATTTTTAGTGTGTTTTCTATTTTAGTAAGTAATGAACATAAATTATTTTTTTAAGGCACAAAAAGTTTGTTTTTAATCCTTCCAGAGGACTCTGCTTTCATTATATATCAGAATAAGTTCCCAGATAGATAAAATATACAGTCTGGGGAAAGCACAAAAAAGCAGCCACCAGATGATTCTGGAGAGTGAAACAAACAAACAAACAAACAGAAAACAAACAGCAGGCATACTTGGGAAGAGATTTAAAACTTGGAAGAGGGAAGAGCACAGGATGAGTTTTCCATCTTTGGGGCTTTGGCCGTCACAAAGATCATTGTCACAGTGTGGTGCAGGGCAACAGAGCTCCAAAAAAGCACCCACCATATTTCTGACCTCAAAAAGACAGAAACCAGGGTACCACAACTGTGGTAAGGTGAGGGGGGAGTCTTGGAAAGAGCAAAGGCTGAGGAGAGTTCCAGGTTCTATGTGTATGAACTCTGCCTCGACCTCAGAAGGAGGATACCTGTGTGGGGTCACTCCACGACACAGCTAGGACTAAAATAATCGACTGAGGTCTGAGGTGCTGGTAGTTGCAGATGAGGAAAAAATCAGTACTAGAAAAAAATCAACTTTAGACCCTTTGTGTCTAACCAATCTAACTGCATGCTAAAACAAAAGCAATGAAACTCTTGTGAGGAGTGTGTGTGTGTATGTGTGTGTATTTAATTTTATATGTATATATAAATCCCCAGAACAGGATATTCACAATGTCCTGAAGACAATAAAAATTTATGTGACAGTTGAGGTACCAGGAATATATGACCCCCTCTCGATGAAAAAGACCAAAAACAGGCCAATCTTGATATGACCCAAATGTGGGAATTGTCAAAGAATTTACAGCAGTTCTTATTACCATGCTCAATGAGATTAAGGAAAACATACTCATAATAATGAAGAGTTAGGAAACTCGGCAGAGGAATAGAAAATACGAAGAAGATCCACATTGATATCAGAGGACTGAAAGATGTAATATCTGAAGTGTAAAATTCACTGAATGCGCTTAATAGCAGAATGGAGATAATGGAGAAGAAAATCAATCGACCCAAAGATAAATCAATAGAAATGACACAATCTGAAGAAAGAGAAAAGGCTCTAACGTAATAAACTGTGCCTCAGATACATACACATCAAGATGAATTTATCTAAAATGCACGCAAGTTGAGTTGAAGAAGGAAAGATGAGGGAGAAAGGGAACAGGAGAATGATATTAAAAGAAACAATTGCCAAAGTTTTCCAATTTGGGTGAGTGGTGTAAATTCGCAGACTCCAGAATCGCAGTGAATTCCAAAGATGACAAATGTGGTGAAAAGCATACCAAGGCACATCAGTATCAAATGGCGGAGAAACAAAAACAAAGATAAAATCTTGAAAACAGCCAGCCAGAGAAATGTGACACTTTATGGCAGGTGCACAATAATTTCAATGACGTGGACTCACCCGTCTTCAAAATAATGAGTTTGGAAACAAGAAAATCAGTTAAGATGCCAAAAGGGAAAAAAAAAAAAAACCTAATCCAGGATTCTATACGTAATGAAACGATCCTTCAAAAAGTGTTTCTTAATAAAAAAAGATTAGGGGCGCCTGGGTGGCTTGGTCAGTTAAGCGTCCGGCTTCGGCTCAGGTCATGATCTCACGGTCCGTGAGTTCGAGCCCCGCGTCGGGCTCTGTGCCGACAGCTCAGAGCCCGGAGCCTGTTTCGGATTCTGTGTCTCCCTCTTCCTCTGACCCTCCCCTGTTCATGCTCTGTCTCTTTCTCTGTCTCAAAAATAAATAAACGTTAAAAAAAAAAAAAGATTAAAAGAACTTCGAAGCCACACACCCACTGTAATAAGTGGTAGATAAATTTCTCCATATTGAAGAGAAATTGTTGGAAGAGTGAAACTCAGATCTTCAGAAGAAACGGTAAGAATCACAAATGGTAAATAATTGATTAAATATAAATGACAATATTTTTCTCATTATATCTGTAAAATACATGACTTTAATGGTATATATATATATTTCATACAGTATAATAATTAAATATAATGCTTAATATATATATTTATATATTTATTATTATCATGGGGGTATGTTATTCTGTTGATGGATGTTACGTGAAGTCTATAGCATAAAGAATCCCTAGTGTTGATAAATTAACAACAGCAAAAATTAGTTCTTCGAAGGGTAAATAAACTGACAAACCATCAAGCAGATTGAGCAAGGAAAAAAAAGAAAACAATGGTCAATATTAAGAGTGAAGGAAAAGTTATTACTACAGAACCAGCTGACATTAGAGGTATAATAAAATAATATAATGACCATATCACCCATACAAACTTTATAATTTACATGAAATGGACAAATTCATTGAAAGATACAATAAGGAAAATGACACAAGATGAAACTGAAAAGTTGACAAGTTATTTGATAAAATAAACTTGCTATCAAAACTTTCCTACCAAGAAAACTTCTGGCTCATATGTTTTCACGGTGAATTCTATCAAACAATCAAGGTAGATATGACCAGTATTAATTACATGAAAGCTTTCAGAAAACAAATGAAAAGGGAAGACTTTCCAATTTTTTTATAAGGACAGCATATCTCTAACGCTAAAATCTGGCAAGTGCATTATCAAAATGAATAAAATCACTCATGATCACACATAAAAAAATTGTAACAAACTATTACCAACTGAATCCAAAATTACATATAAGATGGATAAAAATAGGATTTATCCAGGTATGCAAGATTGTTTTCACAATCAAGAATTAATTAACGTAACAACATAGCACTGGGTAATTTCAGTTAGTCTGGATTGACCACAGATTTATCTCTAGAGCTGCTGATTCTAATCCAGTGCTACAGAATCTAGTAATTAAAGATCAAGGATGTTCTGTAACTATCTGTACACGAGGTGTTTCAGAGAAGACTTTCTCAGCTTGACAACATTGTTTAATAATAATTAGATTTATTAATTGGACCAGGTTTCAGTGGAGTTTAGCTGGGTTGCGGGGCAGGGTGGGGGGGAGGGGGGTGGAATGTAGGAGCTCAAATATTAAAGCTGGACACATAGCTCAAATATATGTGACCATGAGCAGACTTTGGGGCTTCCTGTTACAGAAGTGCTTTGCATAAGCCAGCAGTGGTGCAAGCCCTCTAGCACAGTGCTTTGGTGCAACACAGGACTGTGAGGACAAGGAGCCTATGCCCAAAATTCCTGGACCCCTACCAACACGTATCTTCTACTTCCACTGTCCAGTATCCTGTAGGTATAATAAAGCTGGTCTATTAGAATAAAGCATTTGAGCCTCCAATTACTGTCATAATTTACCATATTTATAGGATATGAGAGAAAAAAAACATACTGTTGATATATATAGAAAAAGCATTTCACAGAACTCAACACAAATTAACAATAAAAAAGTTCAGGGGCACCTGGGTGGCTCTGTCGGTTAAGCGTCTGCCTTCGGCTCAGGTCATGATCTCACGGTTTGTGAGTTCAAGCCCCGTGTCCGGCTTTGTGCTGACAGCTCAGAGCCTGGAGCCTGCTTCGGATTCTGTGTCTCCCTCTCTGTGTGCCCCTCCCCGCTCTCGTGCTCCATCTCTCTCTCTCTCTCTCTCAAAAACAAACATCAAAAAATAATAATAAAATTTAAAAATTGTTTTAAAAGTAGAAAGTTTATAAAAGTGTAATATAAAGCATATTCCTCAATCTGATAAACATCATCTACAAACAACTTATAATAATGTCATGTTTAAAGATGAAATATTTAATGTTTTAATGTAGTGGGGAGAATAAAATAAGCATTCCCACACTGACCATTTTTATTAAGCTTTATATTAAAGGTCCTAACTACTGTAAAAGGTAAAAGGAAGAAATACAAAGTACAAAGACCACAAAGGGAGAACCAAAACTCTATGTAAAGATGGCATGACTGTTTACATTTAAAAAAAATGCTAGGAAACTTACAAAACAACTATTAGAACTAAAATCAAGGGGACACCTGGGTGGCTCAGTTAGTTGAGTGTCCGACTCTTGAGTTTGGCTCAGGTCATGATCTCACAACACAAGAGTTTTAGCCCTGTGTCAGGTTCTACGCGGACAGCACAGACTTGCTTAGGATTCTCTTCCTCTCTCTTTGTGTTCCTACCCCACTCATATCATGCCCTCTCTCTCTCTCAAAATAAATAAATAAACTTTAAAGAAAAAGAACTAAAAATATACTTGAGAAATCCATCAGATTCATGGTAAATACACAAAAATCAAATGTATTTTTGCACACTAAAACCAATTAGAAACTGAAATAAACCACTTACAGTAGCATAAGAAAATACAAAATGAAAATTCATGGATAGTGGGGATTAAACAACAGGCTCCTGAACAATCAATGAGTCAAAAAAGAAACCCAAAGAGAAATCAGAAAATACCTGGAGACAAATGAAAATGTAAATGTAACATACCAAAATGTATGGGATGTAGCAAAAGTAGTTCTAAGAATGAAGTTCATAGCAATAAATGTCTACCTCAAGAAATAACGGAAGTCTCTAACTTTATGTAAAGGAACTAGAAAAAGAACAAGGTTAGTTAGTAGGAAGAATAAAGTAACAAAGATTAGAGCAGAAAAAATGAAATAGAAACTAAAAAGGCAATAGAAAAGATTAATAAAACTAAGAGCTGGTTCTCTGAAGAGACGAACAACATTGACAGATATTTACCTAGACTCACCAAGGCGGGCGCGCGGGGGGGAGGGGGAAGGACAGCACTCACATGAATGAAATCAGAAATGAAAGAGGAGAGGTTACAACTGATACCACAGAAATACAAAGGATTTTAAAAGACTAGTGTGAACAATTATACACTAACATATTAGATAACCTAAAAGAAATGGATAAATTCCTAAAAAAATACAACCTAGCAAGACTAAATTATGATGAAAAAGAGTATCTGAATAAACCAGTTACTAGTAAGGAGGTTGAATCAGCAGTCAAAAACCTCCCAACAAATAAAAGTCCATGACCGCAAATTATCACTGGTGAATTCTACCAAACATTCAAAGAGGAATTAATACCAAACCTTCCCAAATTCATCAAAAAACAAAAGAGAGGGGCATACTTCCAAATGCCCTTTACAAGTCTAGCATTACCCTGATACCAAAGGTAGACAATGATGCCACAGAAAAGGGAAATTATAAGGCGATGTCCCTGATGAAGAAAGATATAAAAATGTTCAACAAAATATTAGCAAACCGAATTCAACAAAACATTAAAAGAATCATATATCATGAGCAAATGAAATTTATTACAGGGATTCAGGGATGGTTCAACATCTACAAATCAGTTAATGTGATATGCCACATTAACAAAATGAAGAATAAAAATCACATGATCATATCAATAGATGAAGAAAAAGCATTTGAAAAAAAAAATCAGCATCCATTGATGATAACTCTGAACAAAGTGGGTACAGAGAGGACATATGTCAACATAATAAAAGCCATATATGAGGGGTGCCTGGATGGCTCAGTGGGTTAAGCATCTGATTCTTGATTTCAGCTCAGTTCATGATTTCATGATTCATGAGATCTAGCACCACATCAGGCTCTACTCTGACAGCATGGAACCTGCTTGGGATTCTCTCTCTCTGCCCCTCCTCCACTTGTATTCTCTATTTCTCTCAAAATAAATAAACATTTTAAAAATAAATAAATTAAAATAAATACATAAAAGGCATATATAAAAAGCCCAGACCTAAAATCATACTCAATGGTGAAAAGCTGAAAAGTTTTCATCTTATGTTAGAAAAAGACAAGGATATCCACTGTCACTACTTTTATTCAACATAGTATTAGAAGTCCTAGCTGCAGCAATTGGACAAGAAAAAGAAATAAAAGACTCCAAATTAAAAAGGAAGAAATAAAACTCATTATTTTCAGATTATCTTGTATTATATTAGAGAAAACCCTAAAGACCCCATCAAAAAAACTGCAAGAACTAATAAACAAATTTAGTAAAGTTGTGGGATAAAAAAATCAATGCACAAAAAATCTACCGCATTTCTATACACTAATGATAAATTATCAGAAAGAGTAATTAAGAAAACAATCCCTTTTGCAATTGTATCAAAAAATAAAATGAAATACTTAGGAATTAATGTAACCAAGTAGAAGACACATGTTAAAACTACAAGACATTAACGAAAGAAATTGAAAGATACACAAACAAATGAAGAATCATTCCATGCTCATAGTTTGGAAGAATTAAATTTGTTAAAATGTTCATACTAGCTAAAGCAATATACAAATTCCATGCAATCCTTGTCAAAATTCCAATGGCATTTTTTACGGAAATAGGACAAAAAAAATCCTAAAAGTTGTGTGGAACCATAAGAGACCCTAAAGAGGCAAAAAAATTCTTGAGAAAGAAAAGCAAAGTGAATGCATCCCAATCTTTGATTTCAAATTCCATTACGAAGCTATAGTAATTGAAACAGTATGCTATTGGCATAAAAACAGACACATAGACTAATGAACGGAATAGAAAGTCCAGAAATAAACCCACCCATGTATGGCCAATTAATTTATGACAAAGGAGCTAAGAAATAAAATGGGGAATGGACATTTCCTTCAATGAATGGTGTTGGGAAAATTGGATGATCACATGCAAAAAAATAAAAGTAGGTCATTAAATTACATCATACACAAAAAATAACTCAAAATAGATTAAAGGCTTGAATGTAAGACCTGAAACCATAACACTCCTAGAAGAACACATAGGCATTAAGTTTACTGACATTGGTCTCGGTGCTGATTTTTTAATCTGACACCAAAGGCGAAAGCAAGAAAAGCAAAAATAGACAAAAGGACTACATCAAACTGAAAAGACTCGGCACAGCAAAGAGAACCATCAATGAAATGAAAAGGCAACCTACTGAAAAAGAGAATATTAGCAAATCATATATCTGATAAGGGGCTAATATCCAAAATATATAAAAACCTCGTATTTGAACAGCAAAAAAAAAAAAAATTCAATGAAGAAAATGGGCAGAAGAACTGAATAGACATTTTTCTAAAGAAGGCATACAGATGGCCAATAGGCACATGAAAAGATGCTCCACTTCATTAATAATCATGGAAATGCAAATCAAATTTACAATGTGATCTCACCTCACATCTGTTAGAACGGCTATTATCAAAAAGGCTAGACATGACAAGTGTTGGCAAGGATGTGGAGAAAAAGGAACCCTCACGCACTGTTTCTGGGAATGTCAACTGGTGCATCCACTATGGAAAACAGCATAGCGTTGCCTCAAAGAACCAGAGATAGAACTGCCATCTGATCCAGCAATTCCACTACTGGATATTTATTCAAAGAAAATGAAGACACTGATTTGAAAAGATATCTGCACTCTCATATTCACTGCGGCATTATTTACAATAGCCAAAATATGGAAACAACCTAGTGTCCGTTGATGGATGAATACAGAAAATGTGGCATACGTGTTTGAGAATTTGTACATTTACGTTTGTGTATATATGGAGATATGCGTGTGTGCATATGTATGTGTGTGTGTTTATATATTTGTATATGTGTGTGTTTATATATTTGAGTATTTGGATGGGTGTATATACATGTGTGTATTATAATATGTATACTATAACCTATAATTTATACATATAGAAACACACACACACACAAAGGAATATTTTTTATGGTGATAAATTTATATTTAGATGTAGCCAGTTTAGATCATCCCAATTTTGAATGAACTGAACTCAGTTTAGATCATCCCAATTTTGGTGGCAACATCCAAAGCATTATAGTCAGGAGCCAGCCAAACATATACATTCTTCTCTCCATCGGACCTGACCCGGCTGTTGACCTTGGTCACATCAATGTCATAGAGCTTCTTCACAGCCTGTTTGATCTGGTGCCTGTTGGCCTTCACATCCGTAATGAACACAAGTGTGTTGTCATCTTCTGTCTTCTTCGAGGCTGACTCAGTAGTCAGCGGCAACTTGGTGAAGGCATAGGGGTTAAGCTTCTTTCTCCTGGGGGCACTCTATTGAGAGTATTTGGGCTGGCTTTAGAGACGCAGTGTCTTGGGCCATGAGAATGTAGGTGATGTGCATATCTAATTTTTTTTTTTGTGGCTGTGGATGCCTCTCAGCACCATTTCCCTGGCCTTCAAAGCCTTTGCTTTGACTTCAGCTTTGGGAGGGGCAGGGGCTTCCTTCTTTGCTTTGACGTGATCTTTGTGAAAGGCTACACAGAGGAATATTATACAGCCATAAACCGTTTGTGAAAATATGTATAGATCTCAAGGGTTTTATGCCCAGTGAAATAAGTCAGAGAAAGACAACTAACATATGATTTCTCTTATATGTGAGTCTAAAACCTACGCTCATAAAGAAAAAAAAATGATAGTTCCCAAACATGGGGAGTAGGGGTGAAAGAAGTTGGTGAACTGTTTTTGTTGTGTTTTGTTAGTATAAATAAATTGAAGTTAAAAAAAGTAAAATATTTAGAAATTTTAAAAAGAGACATGTAAGTCATTTACACTGCAAACTGTAAAATGTTGCTGAGGGAATATTAAAAAGGAACCAACTGAATGCAGAGATATATTATTTTCCTTAATTAAAAAGCTCAGGGTTTTCCTCCAACATGGTCTAAATAGTCAATCTACTCTTAATCAAACTCTACTAGATTTACCTTTCTCTGAAAAAAAAAGTTCAAACGTTGACAAGCTAGTTCTAAAATTTATATAGGCACTCAAACCAGCTAAAAGAGTTGTATTTTAAAAAGGATGATCATGGGGCGCCTGGGTGGCGCAGTCGGGTGAGCGTCCGACTTCAGCCAGGTCACGATCTCGCAGTCCGTGAGTTCGAGCCCCGCGTCGGGCTCTGGGCTGATGGCTCAGAGCCTGGAGCCTGTTTCCGATTCTGTGTCTCCCTCTCTCTCTGCCCCTCGCCCGTTCATGCTCTGTCTCTCTCTGTCCCAAAAATAAATAAACGTTGAAAAAAAAAATTAAAAAAAAAAAAAAAGGATGATCAGGGCACCTGAGTGGCTCAGTCAGTCAGTTGAGCATCTGACTCTTGATTTTGGCTCAGGTCATGATCTCACAGTTTGTGGGATAGAGCCCCGTGTCTGGCTCTGGGCTGATAACACAGAGCCTGCATCGGATTCTCTGTCTCTCCCTCTCTCTCTCCTCCCCTCCCTCCCTCCCTCCCTCTCTCTCTCTCTCTCTGTCTCTCAAAATAAATAAACAAACAAACAGATAAATAAAAATCAAGATGTAAAATTTACACTACCTGATTTCAAGACTGTTGTGGTTTTGCTGAAAAAAGTCAGGTAAATAGAACAGAATAAACAGTTTAGAAAAAGACACATGTTTGTAGCCAATTGATACTTGACAATAGGGAATGAGAACTCTTCACAACAAATCACACTGACACTCTGTAAGGGAAGGAGAGTGACCTTTACCCTCACATCACACAACATGGTCCATTTTCAGGAAACGCGGAGTTGTGTGATGTAAGAATAAGGGTGTATTCAGTTTGGTGTGGTTATTTTCTTTGACATTACATGTCAAAGGTAAAAGAGTAAAAGGAAGGGGAACTTCTTGCAACTTTGAGGTAGGCAAAAATCTCCTAACAGAAAAATCATTAAAAACAGTATATGTGACTATTTTGAAATAAAAACTACTCGTGTTTCTTTAAGGAAATAAAAACAAGACCCAGAATGGTAGAAAAATGTTTGTAATCCATGTAGGCGATGAAGAACTTCTACCCAGAATATACAAAGAACTCATAAAACTCAATAATATTAAAAAGAAACACAACTTTTATTTTTTTTATTTTTTTTTTAAAAAGGTTTGTTTATTTTGAGAGTAGAAACACAACTTTTAAACAAGCAAAATTTGGACAGACTCTTCACCAAAGTAGATGCATCACCAAAAGAGAGCACTACATATCCATTATGAAAGTCCAAATTAAAAAGACTGCCAAGGGGCACCTGGGTAGCTCAGTTAGGCGTCCGACTCAATTTCGGCTCAAGTCATGATCTCTTGGTTTGTGGGTTCAAGCCCCGCATCGGGCTCTGTGCTGAGAGCACGGAGCCTGCTTGGGATTCTGTCTCCCTCTCTCTCTGCCCCTTCCCCGCTTGCTCTCCAGCTGTCTCCCTCCAAATAAATAAAAACAAACTAAAAACAAAAACAAAGACTGCCAACACCAAGTGTTGATGAAGCTATGGAACAGTGAGGCTCTGTCTGAATGTCAAATGGTACCGTTACTTTGGAATATTCTTCGCGGTTTCTTAAAAACTTCAACATACACCAATTTCTGAGCATTTATCTAAGAAATTACTTTTACTCCTAAATCTTTATCTAACAAAAGTGAAAGTGTATGTCCATACAAATGCATAGAAACATCCACAGCAGCATTACTTTGAGGAACCAAGGAGACTAGAAGTAACACAAATGTCCACCATCAACAGGTGAACGAAGAAAATATAGCTTATGCATAATGTGAAATTCTACTTAAAATAAAGAACAAACGACTGACACACATCATCCATCTTAAAACAATTATGCTGAGTAAGAGAAATGAGATATGAGTGTACATACAGCATGTTTCCATATACATTAAATTATTTTTAAAAATGCAAACTGTCTACATTGACAAACAAGCTGATCACTGGTTTCCCAGGGACGGAGGGAAGAATTGACTGCAAAGGTACAACAAGAAACTGCTTGTGTTGGAAATTAGTGGCATCATGATTGTAGCAGTAGTTTTCACAGTTTGATATTTTTGTCAAAATGCAGTGCATTGTCAGTTTAAGCGGGTGAATTTTATTGCACATAAATTGTATCTCAAAAGTTGAAAAAAATTTTTTTCTTCTGCAAAGGGAACATGTTTTACCACACACTGAAATATTATAAATTATCTGTAAAGGAAACAGTGTTTTTGGTGCATGCATAAATTAACAGATGAATAGAATAAAATATAAAATGCAGAATGAGTCCAAATGGGAATTTGGCATATATAAAAGTGACATCTCAAAAATCACTGGGCAAAAGTAGACTTTGTAATAAATGACGTTAGGATCATGGATCACCATATGGAATACGCTAAAATTCGATCTGTTTTCACACTTTACAGCACGATACATTCCAAATGGATCAGAGATTTTAAAAAGAAGTGGAGAAATTCTTCCATAATCTCGGAAGGAGAAAATTTTCTGTGACTCAAAATTAGTACATATATAAGGGAAAGAATTGTAAAATTGTCTATGCTAAAGAAAACCTTCACAACGTAAAAGAAAAACACTGAGAGTAAAATAAAAAGGCAAATGTCAAACTTAAGGAAATATTTGCGATTGATACCACTGATGAAAGATTTACATCCTTAGTATATCTGGCCGTGTTGAAATAGAGACCAAAAAGACCGAGAACCCGAATGAAATATGGGCATGAGATGTCAATTGCCAGTTCATAGAAATAGAAAACCGAGCGACTCTTAAATATATAAAAACACACCAAACTCACTCCTAAAATAAGTAAGGTAAATTAAAACTACCCTGGAATACAATTTCTCACCTTTTAGACTGGCAAAACTCCTAGCTTGGCAACCTGCTTGGTTACGGAGGCTGTAAAAAAAACCAGGCACTCCGTAACTGCTGAGGAGACATACAATTAAAGTAGAGAAAGTCAAAAAAGTAAGACAGGACAGTCATTTTGGAAGACAGTTTGGCAGTTTCTCACAAAGGCAAATATACGCTGACCATACAATTCAGCCATAATGCTCCTAGATATTTTTGCAAACGAGTTGAAAACGCATGTCCCTTAGAAAACCTACCCATGAACGGTTACAGACACTTACTCATAATTGCCAAAACTTGAAAGCAGCCAAGTTGTTCCTCAGTAGGCAAATGGATCCAGACAATGGAATGTTATCCAGTGAGGAGAAGAAATGAGCTATCAAGTCACATGAAAAGACGTGGAGGAACCTTAAATGAATGTTGCCAAGTGAAAGAACCCAATGGAACAAGGTCACATGCCATATGAATTCCAGCTATGTGGCATTCTGGGAAAAGACAGTAATGAGATCAATGGTGGTCAGGAGTTTGATATCAGGGAGGGATGGGTGAATGGGCAGAGCACAAGAGATTTTTAGGGCAGGGAGACTATTCAGTGACAATGCAATGGTAGACATCTGTCATGACGCGTTTGTCAAAACCCATGGAACTGTAGAACACAGAGTCAACTCTAGTGCAAACTACGAACATTAGTTAATAATAATTAGTTAATAACCAACATTAGTTAATCACATTAATTAGTTGATATTAGTTAATGTCGATGAGTTAATAACATTGAAATCAGTTAATAATAATGTATCGATGTTGACTCATCAATTATAACAAATATACCGCACTAGTGCAAGACATTACTAATAGGGAAAGTGAGGGAGGGAAAGGAGCTATACGGGAACTCTATCGTCCGTACATTTTATATTCAAAACTGCTCTTAAAATAACGCATTCTCAGGTAAATTAGGCTAAACAGTTCATAAGTAATGAATCAATTAGGCTAAATAATTAATAAGTGCTTTGGAATGAACAACGGGTAAGGTCAAGAATGGGAGACACACTGGAAGGCAGTGCGTGGTGTTTATACAGCTAGGATAGGCCTGACAGGGAAGGCCAGGCTTGAGCCTTATTTGAGGGGGGGGGGGGGCGGATTTCAGAGGCACCAGCAGAAGCCCAAGAAGCAGCTGAAGGCAAGGGTCCAGGGCAAGAGGGCCTAGCAAAGAGTGAGGAGGCCAGGGTCAGGGTCACTGGAGCAGCCCATTGTACAGATCTGGAGATCACACAACTCACGACTTTCAGCCAGGTCACAGAGAAACAAGAGAGGTCTATGTTGAGCAGTCCTGTGTCTAGGAGAGAGGCCCTCAGTGTGTACCCTGGGATGGGGACAGCCGAGACACCAAGCAGCAGGATGGGGTGGAGCTCTGCATTGTCCTCAACAAGCTGTTCTCACACACCAATAGGAGGTTTTGGCTTCTTCCCCCAACCTGTAGGCCACGGGTTTTCACTTTATTTCTTACCAAATTCAGAACTGCAATCCCAACATCTTGCTATTAAGCTAAAGCAGACAAGGGGGCAGCTAGGTGGCTCGTTCTGTTAAGTGTCTGACTTTGGCTCCGGTCATGATCTCACAGTTTGTGAGCTCAAACCCCACATCGGATGAAAGGCAGAGGCCCTCCCCTGGTGACACCAGGGCAGGTGTACCTCGGAAGGCATTCGGGTTGGCAAACGCCATGTGTGTGCCAAACTTTTAAAATAGGCCCTGGGTGTAAACAAAACACCAAAATAAGTCTGCCTGCTTGAAAATGACATCAACCCAATTTCTGTTTATACCCCGGCCCGACCCTTTCAAAGACATAACTTAGGAGAGGTATCTAATCTCTTTTCCACACTAGAAAATAATCATTATTTCCAAACAGCGTCTGGGGGAAGGTTCAGTGAGTCTGTGCCTGCAAAATGCTTCACACGGTGCCTGGCATGGAATACGTCCTCAAGGTTAGCCTGAAAAGGAACCTGTGGACAAATGATCTGGGCACCTGCTCCTCTTGACTGAACAATAATGGAACATGGAGAAATGCTTCCACAAAGCCAGGAGAGGCTTTATACCGCTCTTTAAAGAATGATTCTCAGTTTGCTGTCCTTGTAACCATAGTGTCCCATGAAATGTCAATCCTTGTTCCATGGTCAAATACACTTGAGTAAAAATCAGTCAAAACAACAACAAAAAACCAGCTTCTTGAGGTGAGCCCACAGCCTTGTACAGACTTGTCCAATCGCTACATTGTACACCTGAAACCAACGTAATGTTGTGTATTAACTATACTTTAATTAAAAAACAGCCTTCTTCCTTTTTTGAGGATTGAAATGCCTTCGTGTTGAAGATATAACATGGGCTGACATGGCTCGGCCTGAATTTCAGAAGGATGACTCTTGCGGCATTAGGACAGATGGCTGGAAGGTCAAGAGACGGGACCCAGAAATGAGAAATGATGTAGACCATGGGGGTGTCTTGGACATTAGCGACACTACAAAGGCAGAATAGACAGTAGTTGATGCCCAGTGAAACATCAGGGGTGCAAGCAAGGCAGAAAGCAGAGGGTTTCCATTTTCTGGTGGTAAAATCTGAGACAACGAACAGGTAAAAAAGCAAAAAGAACGGGAAAAAGAAGAAAGAGAAGAGGCAGGTTCCTCGCCTTGAGTCACTGTTCTGTACCAGAGATGAGTAGATGTCCATTTGATCTGGTCCTCATACTTCCAAAAGGTAGATATTTATCATCTCCCCTTTCCAGAAGAGAAAACTAAGCCTCACTGACGTTAATAACTTGCCCATACCCTTGGAGCTAGTGAAAGGCAGATTTCTTTCAAATCCCTGCGTGTCCATCCACTACAACCCTCAGCTCGTGAGTTTGCTCAAAATATGGCAGCTTCGTGTCAAGACGACAGGAAAAACAAAAACAAAAACAGTTATGAAAAAGCCCATTCTTTTTATTGAACCACACCAACTTTGGAGAATTGATCTGAGATTTTGCTCAGATCCTTGTCAAATGCTCCCTTGAGTGCGGCTGACTGTTTGGGGCAGTGGAGACCTAGCTGTGCTTCCGAGGGCAAGTTATCCCCTTAAACAGGTGCTATCTCTTATTGATCCCTGTGAGCATGTCTCTGAGAATATGTCATAGAGTTCACAGGACTCAGGAGTACCCAATAAAATAGCCAGTTCAGACCACTGCTCTTGGATGATCCAGCCTGTGGAATAACAACCCCTTGGAAAACTGGACATATTTTGTCAGACAAAATACCGCTTGGGAGTTTCTAATCCAGATGGTCTGCCCCGCCTGAACCCACCTAGTGATGCTCTAGGACAGAGTGGGAATACTTCCCACACACTGTGTGAGGTATAGGTGAGGACCAGTTCCTTCAAATGATATTAGCGAAGACACATCTGTACCGAGCACATGAATACCCACCCCCCACCCCCCAACAACCATCCCTCTGACGCTTTGCTTTTCAAGTTTGCATTCCCAAATCCTCGGGTGTGGAGGTGAGCACAAATGTGTAAGAGCCTCACCCTCAGGCCTCCCACCCGCTCTCTAAGGAGATGATCTTGAGTGGTTTGGGATCCTAACGCTGAGTACCACTTTCCCCTTGGGTGAAATGAGAACACCACGCTCCGTTCAGAGAGTTGATGGAGAAATGAATGTAAATCACCTCACTAGCCTTGAGCAAACAGGACTGACTTCTCACCAGAAACTGAAATTACCGCCGTGGATGGATGGAAAGGAGGCTGGTAATTACTCAGGGAGCCAAATGATGCGCGCAGTGGCAACAGGAGTAAGATGGCAGGTGAGGGCCTGAATCCACGATCCCGATCCCGGGGGGCCTTGCCGCACCTGCTGCTCCCCTTCTCCCCGCAGGTACCACTGGCGGGGGGGGGGGGGAACAATTAAAACATAATGTCAAAATACATTTGACTGTGTCACCACCCGCATGTGATAGAACACAATGTAAATGTAAATTACACCGCCCGCTTTAGTTGGGAAGACCAGAGGCACCCAGGGCACTCCCGGGTAATTAGCAGCTAATGCAATCCGGGCAGAAGGCACAGAAACCCTCCCTTCGTCAGCATTTCTGCCCACTCGGAGGGCAGCCCCTTTATGTAAATATAAAAGGATAATTACTGCAGGACGAAACAAAAATCATAACAATGGAGCAGGTAGTGTTTATCGCGGGGATGAGGACGAGTGGGGTCGTGAATGCACAAAGCAGCCCAGGAAGCGTGCAGCTACGTCAAAGCGGGGAAACCCGAGGCTCGGCCTCTCCAAAATCCTTGCGTGCCCCGGACGCAGCAGGAGCCAAGGGACACCCGCAGCGCTGAAGTTGCTGGGGCTTCTTCTTCGGGGAGGCTTTGCCCCTTCTTTAAACATAAACAAAAGAGAAGTCACAGCCCCGATGGGCTTCGTCGACAGCATCTGGAATACGTTATGCCTAAAGGCAGGCTGCAAGCCTCAGGGCCACCACCGGGGCGCGGCCGCGGCGCTTAGTGGCCTGGCGTTTGCCAGCCCAGCCGCGGGCTCCCGTGGTCCCCCCTGTACCCGCACGTACGCATGGGGGAGTGGGGAGGGCAGGGCTGGCTAATGGAAACGGGGGAGCGCTTCGCAAGCACCATTACATGAAATGCTAGACGTGTAACGTGGCAGGAAGCAGGCAGCACCTGGTGTCAGCGGCTAATTGTGTCGTTCGATGGCATGTCAGACCCACGCGCGTGCGAAGCCAGCCGCGCTCGCTTGCCTAGCGGGCGTCTGGTCCTCTGACTCAGGGCTCGGATTACGGGGACGGGACGGACCGGTTGGGTGGCTTTCGCTTAAATCAACCCATGCGCCTATGACACGCCTTTGCTGGGCCAGGACTGGAGTCCTGGTTTTGTGGGGGGTTTCGTTGTGGTGAGTGGTGGTTTGGGTTTTGTTTTTTCGTGTTTTTTTTTTTTTTTGTTTGTTTGTTTGTTTTTTGTCACTTACATACAGATGTCTGGTTAAAAGAGGAAAAGTATATTGATCAAGGAGTATATTGATTTCAGTAGGTGGGGGGGGCGGTTAAAAACATAAAGGAAGAAAGGAGGGAGGGAGGAAAAGACAGAAAGACCAAAAAGGGGGGAGGGGCGCCTGGGGACTTCAGTCTGAAGAGTGTGCAACTCTTGGTCTGGGGTCCTGAGTTAGAGCCCCATGTAGGATCTACAGATTACTTAAACAGAACTTTTTTAAATGGGGCGAGGAGTGCCTGGGTGGCTCAGTCCCTTAAGCAACTGACTCTTGATTTGGGCTCGGATCATGAACTGATCTGAGGGTTGGTGGGTTCAAGCCCCACAGCAGGCTCTATGCTCTTAGTGCAGAGCCTGCTTGGGATTCTCTCTCTCCTTCTCTCTCTGCCCCTTCCCTGCTCACACTCTCTCTCTCAAAATAAATAAACTGAAAAAAAAAAATGGGGGATATGAAGCAAGAAAACAATTGATCAAAGAATAATGTATACGAGAAAAATTTTTGTATTTGTTTATTTTTAAATTAGAGCCAGTTTTCTCTAAGATGTGATAATTCGAAAAACAGCCCTCTTCCATGGTTACTGTTTTTACACACAGGCAAGGGAAATAAAGACAGATTTCCCAGTAGAAATTAATCCTATTTTCAGGGACCATTTGTCCTTGGTGTCCTGATATCCCATTTATTCCAAACCCTAATCTAATAGGCACGTGTTCTTGTTTATTCAGGGTTCCTTACTGGAACATTAGCCTTCAGCCCAAAATCTATAGTTACAGAGAATATTATCAGATTCAGAAGGAAAGTGAATGAAATGAGATATTGCATGTAGTCTTTAATTAGTAACAGCTCCTAGTCTGTGACAGACATACTGTAATAGACTGACAAAAGTCAAAAGAATTAAAAAAAAAAATCAAATCCTACATGAAGAACTGACATTCTTGGCTGGTCCCAACTTTCTTATAGCGAGTGTCATGGAAATGTTTTTTAAAAAGCCTCTAAATTCCGGTGAGTTGATCTGGGGGCTTAAGTCTACATAAGTTACATAGTTAAAGATATATAGTTAAATCTAAAGCAGTTTCAATGGATATGATCAATCATATAATTCAAAGATGGGGGGGTTGGAAGTGAGACAGCTCAAATCTTCAGTCCTATTTGCAATAATTTATAAGCTGTGCGACTATCAGCATATAACTTAACCTCCCTGAGATTCAATGTCTTCATTTGTAAATTATGGAAAAATAACGTCTATCTTGTAAGGTGGACTCAGGACCAGAGAAAAGACGTCTAAAGAGCCCAGCACAGTGCCTTGCATGCAATCGACATTCAGGCGTTTGCTTTTTAAATTAGAGGTAGTATGGGTATCGTCTACTTTTTAATTAGACATCTTAAAAAATACCCCCCCAAAACTACCAAATGGATTAATATATTTTTCCAAGCTTCAAGCAGCAAATATAAATGACAGACAATATCTCTCCTTTGCCTCAAGATAATGTAAATTCTGTAAGCAGACAGGAGACTTACCCCAGAGTGGATCTGTATCGAGTGCTTATCCCCGGGGGTATACTGTATATGTAACTCGATGCGTCTGTTACTGTTGTAATTGGGAACCAGGAAAGCCATCCTTCTGTGGAAGCAGAGCCAAGGCTCTCTGCAATGTCAATGAGGTAGGATCAGAATGACATTTCCAGCGTAATGTTAGCCAATTAGATGCTGGAGAAATATATGCACTGCTCCGATCCACCTGTCGTGTGCCTAGGGTTCCTAATAGGGAATAGGAGGAGGTCACCAAAATGAAAAGCAAAAATCAGGGGGAATAATGTGAATGTAACGGCAGGATTGGCCGAAAGCAGCAGCACTCAGGAAGAAAGTCCCAAAGAAAGTGGCCGTTGACTAGTTTTGACGGAGAACTGTAATGATTACTCAAGCTGTGCATCAGGGTCCCCTTTTTTGCAGAAAATTTTATGGATGCCTCACTAGCCACTTAATGAAGAAAGCTACAAATCATCTCAGGAGTCAACAAGAGGTGCTAAAACTACCCCCTTCCTCTGCTGCCACCAAAAAAAAAAAAAAAAAAAAAAAAGCCTACATTCTCCCAATGAGGTTTTTCAAAAATGAATTACGCCATTAAGTGCCAAGAAGAAAATTAGCTATGAGCTTTTAAATTTAAAATGATCCCCTTTTTAATTGTAAAACAGTGGCACTTAACTGCTATTGATCCTGCTGAGACACATTAGGGAACAGGGTCACCATAACTGTTAATATTCACTGCTTAGTAAAAGAGCATCAAAGGACATTTTAATGTCACAGACTTTCTCGGGGAGTTTTTAAAGAAGGTTTGAATCAGCCAGCCTATGAATGAAAAGGACATGAGGTAGACAAATGTAGAAACAAATGTGATAGCAATTTTCTGCTAATCAAATCATAACTCAAGATTGATTTTTTGGCAAAAGTTTATGTCATATAGATTTCTAAGGCTGGTCGACATTTAAAAGTCAGAGTATATATTTTCTATAGACTGGGACTTTTTAGATAATCATCCAATGGGGAATTTTGTTTACTTTTTGACACACGAATGTACAAGAGAGCCTCCCTTCTGGGGAAGACCACTTTTGCATACCTCGGAAGTAAGGCCTGTGAATGTCCGTGACATTTTATTCAAAACTCCATTCATTGTACTTTTTTGGAAGCTTTTAGTGGATGAGACAACAAATCACAGGTGAATGTTCAGTTTCCTAAAGGTAGAGATTACATTTTTAGAACATACTCAGAAGAGGGTTTCTCCTTTCACCCGGATCCTGTAGTGAATTTGAACGTATTGAATTTGTGGCATTGTAGGCCACTAGAATGCTGAACTTTACCAAGATACGAAGCTGAACAGAGTGCTTGCTGTTAAAATTAAAACCTCTTATTCCAAAGCCCTACGAGAAATGTTAAAAAGGTAAATTTAATGTTGTATTGAACTTAAAAAATAAAATCTTATGTTCATCTTTCTTTCTGACCAGATCATACCTTTGCTTCTTCTAATGCACATTTCATACTATGCCAATGGACTCTTGCTAAAATAGTACTATTGTTTTCTCGGTTCCTAGTTCAAAAATATAACTTAATTGTCTACAAAGACATTTTTTAGGGTGTAAAAATAGATTGGTAGTAGGATTGCCAAATAAAATCTTACAGGAATTACTACCTCGAAAAGGAATTAACAAGAGGAAATGAATGGTTTCCTTGGGGGATTTAAACCCTTACTGTTTAAAAGAAGGTATTTCATTCTCTATGGCATCATTGAGGTGTCCCCGGGAGCATCTGGGAACAGGTAGAAAACCACTGGTCTACAGAATGTATTCATTCATAGATTCATGTACCACATATTTACCAAATGCGTACTGGCTGGGATTTCACACGGGAAACTTAGGAAATTCCTCCGGCATTGAGGGGGTCACAACCCTAGGGATAGGCAGAAAGAAAACGGTATATCCTGATGTGAAAAATGCCCTAAAGGAGTTCAGATCAAAGCACTATAAGAATGCAAACGGATGAACATCTAGATGGGACTCAAGAGGTAGACAGTCCCAAGGGCATGATTCAGGGACTAGAACTTTGAGGATGAATTGATGTTGGACAGATGTAGACTTGGTCTTAGGGCATTTCAGACAGAGGGGAATAGAAAAGGCAAATGTGGAGCTAACAGTGAGCATGTAAATGGCACCAAGACAAGCAAGGAAGACAGAGCCAAACCATATCATGCTAAGGAGTAAGAATTTTATTCTTTAAGACAATGGAAGAACCCATAGATAAATTCTCAGCAGGTGAATGACGTGACCAGATTTGTTATTAGTGTTACTTCTCTTCCAGCAACACCGAGAATGAACTGGAACAGACAAGCAAGGTTGGAGGCACAGAACACAGTTGGAAGCCAGTGTGAAATGATAAATACTTAACTAGGGAAGGAGCCTTTGGGATGGAAAAAAAGCATGGTCTGAGTGATTAACTGAAAGTAGAAAGAAAACAGGGGGTGGGTGCCTTGAGTGTCTCTTGGATCTCAGGCTTGGATGATCATATGAATGATCTAGCATTCTACCATTTACTGTATTAGGTTTACTGAATGATTCTACCATCTGCTGAAATGCCAAAGAAAGAGGTCATTGAGGATGCATTATGAGTCTTATTTGGCCATGTTCAGGGTATCATCAAAGTGGAGTTGTCCTCCAGGTCATTGAATATGTAGATCTGGAGTTCAGGAAAGAGCTTTAAGTTCTAACTAGATTGTCCAAGAGGAGTCTTTACACCTAGAGGTCTTCAGGTGGACTTCAGGGCCTCTGAGCCCTCTAAAGTTCTTGGGCAATTATGCATTCTCATATGCACATAAATAGAAGGAAATAAATGCATTATATACAACAAATCCTCAAAGAGATCAAAATCCTCAAAGAACCACCCGTATAAGCAATAGAAAAGTCAAGTATGGAACTCCGAGCATTATCAATATTTAAGAAAATGGAGTTGGCTTAGAAAATGAGATGCTCGGGGCACCTGGATGGCGCAGTCGGTTAAGCGTCCGACTTCAGCCAGGTCACGATCTCGCTCTCTGCGAGTTCGAGCCCCGCGTCGGGCTCTGGGCTGATGGCTCAGAGCCTGGAGCCTGTTTCCGATTCTGTGTCTCCCTCTCTCTCTGCCCCTCCTCCGTTCATGCTCTGTTTCTCTCTGTCCCCCAAAAATAAATAAACGTTGAAAAAAAAATTTAAAAAAGAAAATGAGATGCTCACAAATTGTCCCCATTTCTGTTTCCAAATCCATACTGTTTCACCAAATCCTCCTACTCCAGATAAATAGCTTTATTGTTACCCAAGGCACCCACGTTCCTTCTTGCATCTAGACTTCTCCCTCTTGAGTACTTGTCAATTTTCTCGGCCTATCCTGGTCACTCGGCTTAAAAACTCAATTCGTGAAGTTTTGTTTTGTTTTGTTTTTTTCTTTCACCAGCCCAAATACCCGCTCCTCTTTTAAATTTTAGCAAGAACTCTTACCAGTTGGTTTCATTTGGCCTCTACACGGTGTCCAGCACCAAGTAGTATTTTAAAATTAATATAAAGATCACAACTTGATATGCCATTTTGTATGATTTTTTAATGATATGTATATATGCATTTATATATGGGTATATTTGCATATATTCGCATGCATTCTTTCTACCAACTAGACTATAAATCTATTGAAAGCAACATCTGCATTACATTTCTAGTACAATTGTGAGTACATACTAAGTTTTTACATACCAAAGGGTCATGAGGATGAAGAGAAAGATAAAGGACGAGAGGTGGCAAATCAAATTCGGTAGAAAAAATTCCAAGCTGGAATTTGGAAATCGAGGTACCAACTCTGTCTCATCCACTTTTAAGATATTTAACTTCTAATAGGAAGAAAAGTTTGTCTGCTATTTATATCATGAAATTGTTGGGAAGATTAGATAATATAATGGATTTAAATACACCACATACATATATAAATAATTTACATATAAATATGTATAATATTGAAATACATTTGCACTTAAATACACATAAATACATTGTATAATGTGAAATAAAAAGGGATCCATTTTTTTAAGTTTTATTTTTATTTATTTTGGGAGAGAGATAGGGAGAGAGCAGGGGAGGGGCAGAGAGAGAGGGAGACAGAGAATCCCAAGCAGGCTCTGTGCTGCCAGCACAGAGCCCAATGCAGGGTTCAGTCTCATGAACCACAAGATCATGACCTGAGCCAAAACCAAGAGTCAGACACTTAACTGACTGAGCCACTCAGGTGCCCCAAAAAGAATCCATATCAATAAATATATAAATTAATTAATCACAGGAAGAAATTGTAATGGAAGTCCCTAATATTTTAATTTTGTTTCCTAATACACACAGTTTAAAATAATTACTATTTTTTAATAATAAGATTAACTAAATGATTTTTCAAATTGATCCCAATTGAAACAAATTTAGCAAAAACATTTAACAAAATTTGAACAACTAAACTGCTAAATTTCTGTAACTAGCTAATAATTCTAGCCACAGCAAGTTACAAATTATAAATCTCTAATTCTGATGATGATAAATCAATCTTTTTACAAGAAATGGAATGTAAATATACCAGTTTATTCAAAACTTGTTACTTGATCAGAAATAGATTTATAATAAATCAAAATAATTTTTTTTATAAACTAAGGGAACTCAATTTAAAGACTGATAAATATTATTCTGGGATAAGAATAATGTACTTCTTCAAGAGAATTTTTGATGTAGATTTTACATAACAGTTTATATCGAATATATGTTAAATATTCATAAAGTAGGACATAACTTTACATATTTTTGCATATCAAAGATTGGTGCTCTGTTCTCTGTTTAATAAAGGCTCAGAACGTTCTAGCCTTTGCAATAAGTATGTTAAAGGGAGTAGACAAAAATCTTTATTTTGCCTGCTTTTTTTGTACAAACTTCTAGTCTATGCAGACTTACTTCTGGATATCTTTTACAGAAACAAAGTAATTTTGGTTCACATGCCTGCAAAGTAAACCAGTGCAGTTGGGATGGTTAAAAAAGGCGTCAGGAAGAGAAAGGGTAGGAACGGTAGAGTGGAGCCGGAAGAGGTGTTTTGGGAATGATCTCTTCAGAGAGATATAGAGGCAGATTCTAAAGAAGTCACAGTGTTGGAGCTGTTGTCCCAGGTGGATCACTAGATGTCTGACAGTTGCGACACAGATGGATGAACCAGGTGAGGAACGTTTTCCGCCATGTCCTAAAGTCATGAGCCTGAACCTATACTTCTTCTGTCTTTATCCTCACAGGCATGAGAAGGTACAGTTCAGACTTCGTGGAATCTGAACCATTTTGAGAAACCCTCTTAAAAAACACAAAGAAATTGTGAATATAACATTCGTTATGAATGGAAATATTTATTTAGAATAAGACATCACAACGTTTTCGAGACTTGGAAATTCATTTTTCTGTGGTGGCTTGAGGCAATTTGCTAGAAATACTTACAGAATGATAGTTCCAATAGCGAGTTGGCTTTTCCCTCACCTGAGCAGGCCTTCACTCTCAGCACCTCCCAGAACTCACAGGGACTCATAGAGCCCCTGAAGCTCAAGCTTTCTTCATCAGCTTTGCAGGAAATCTGTCTCTGGTACTGATGAGCCATAAGGACTCTTCGGCTGGTTACCTTTTATGGTCCCACATTTGGTTCATCCCAGGCTACAGGCTAAGGCAGTGTTCCACGAGAAAGACATTTTCACCTATGAAATTCCGGTCTCCCAGTGAGGGGGAAAGTGTTACTGTGGAATGGACTGTGGGCCGTAATTCTTCCCTCCAGCCTGCCCAGCTCACTTTGCCTCTGTCACACTGCCTGCGGGCAGAGGTTTTCAACCCTTCCACTCCATGGCTACCCAGCTGTGGAGTTCTTGCGCATGGTGGGGAAAGGGTGTCCCCAGCGGCTCACAGTGTGGTTCTCATGCTGCCTGTATCACAGAAGAAGTGTCCTCAGATCCAGCGAGTTTGGCTCAGCGGTCACAGCTGGTGGCTGTCGGCCCACTCATGAAGCTTCAGGTCTGAAGATAGGAGTTGATTGGCCTGAGAAGAGCTAGGAAGTCACAACACCCTTCTGTCTGTTCTCGCAGGTCAGTAACATTGAATTTGTACCTCAGAAGTGGAAAGCCATTTAAAAACGAATCAAGTCGCTTCAGCAGTTGACAGCCAAAAGAGCTGAAGAATGTGATAAGACTGTGAACTGTCATTCCAGCCTCCCAGATGGGAAGGATAGAGTGCATTGGAGTGGGGAGATTCAGGAGGCTTCACCTTGTGTGTAGGTGCGAGAAGGCGGGACAGCAGGCGGTGATGGGATGCAGAGCATCAGAATCCAAGGAGTCCAGTGGCAATAAGGTTGTCAGATAAAATACAGGACGTTCGGTTTCTAAATTCAGGTACACATTAATAAAATGTTTAAATATGTTTCCCCAAAATTGCATGGGATGTATTTACACTAAAATAATTATTGCTTGTGTATTTGAAATGTTTTTTATTTCCTTGTTAAGTTTTGTTTATTTATTTACTTACTTATTTATAGAGGGGAAGGAGCAGAGAGAGAGGGAGAGAGAATCCCAAGCATCCACCATCCCATCAGCATAGAGCCCAAAGCAGGACTCGATCTCACAAACCAAACCATGAGATCATGACTTGAGCCAACATCAAGAATTGGAAGCTTAACCAACAGAGCCACACAGGAGCCCTTTGTGTATCTGAAACTCAAATTTAACTTCAAGTCCTATATTTTTTATTTGGTAAGTCTAGCAACACTGGGTGGAAAGTCGCCTAAAAGGGAGACCTTAAATTAGCCAGGGCCAATGAGCTCTGAGAAATAGAAAACCATGACAAGCTTCTTTAAAGCAAAAATATAAATAAATATTGTTTAACGTATGGTCAAATGATTTTTTTTCCTAGAGCTTACGTTCTTTTTTTCCCCACCACTTTACTTTTTTGTCATTTTGTCTTATTTTTTTTTCATCATGATAAGTGTATTCTTTAATCTCCATACTCTACTTCCCCCTTTTCCCCACCCCCATTGCCTCTGGTAACCACCAGTTTGTTCTCTATAGTTGAAAGTCTGTTTCATGGTTTCTCTCTCTCCTTTTTTTTCCCCTTTGCTCCTTTGTTTTGTTCCTTAAATTCCACATATGACTGAAATCATATGGTAATTGTCTTTCTTTGACTGACTTATTTCACTTAGCATTATACTCTCTAGCTCTATCTATGTTGTTGCAAATAGCAAGATTTCATTATTTTTTGCAGCTGAATAACATTCCATTGTGTGTGTGTGTGTGTGTGTGTGTGTGTGTGTGTGTGTATGTGTGTGTACTTCTTTATCCAATTCATCCACACTCGGACTGCTTCCACAGTTCGGCTATTGTAAATAATACAATAAACATAGGGATGCATGGATCCCTTTGAATAGTGTTTTTGTAGTTTTTGGGTAAAAACCTAGCAGTGTGATTCCTGGATTGTGGGATGGTTCTATTTTTAGTTTTTTGAGGAAATTCCGTACTGGTTTCCACAATGGTTGTACCAATTTGCATTCCTACCAACTGCACAAGAGGATTCCTTTTTCTACACACCCTCACCAATACATGTTTCTTGTGTTGTTGGTTTTAGCCATTCTAATAGATGTGAAGAGATATTTCACTGTAGTTTTGATTTGTATTTTCCTGATGGAGAGTGATGTTGAGTATCTTTTCCTGTGTCTGTTGGCCATCTGGATGTCTTCTTTAGAGAAATTTCTGTTCATGTCTTCTGCCCATTTTTTAATTGGATTATTTGGGTTTGGGGTGTTGAGTTGTATCAGTTCTTTGTGTATTTTGGATACTAGTCCTTTATCATATATGTCATTTGTAAATATCTTCTCCCATTCAGCAGATTGACTTTTAGTTTTGTTGATTATGTCCTTCTCTGTGCAGAAACTTTTTATTTTGATGAAGTCCCAATAGTTTATTTTTGCTTTTATTTCTCTTGCCTCAATAAACATATCTAGAAAAACGTTGATATGGCCAATGTCGGAGAGAGCCGCCTGTGCTCTCTTCAAGAATCTTTGTGGTTTCAGGTCTCACATTTATCTCTTTAATCCATTTTGAGTTTGTTTTCATGTATGGTGAAAGAAAACCATGACAAACTACTTAAAGCAAAAGTAAAAATAAATGTTGTGCAAATATATGGTTAATTGATTTCTCATAATAGTGCAAATACAATTCATTTGGGCAAGAGAAAGGTGCTGAAATGCCTGGATATTTTTGTGGAAAAAATTACAACTCAACTCCCATCTTACATTATTCACAATAATTTCTTTTTTTTTTCATTTTTTTTTCAACATTTATTTATTTTTGCGACAGAGAGAGACAGAGCATGAACGGGGGAGGGGCAGAGAGAGAGGGAGACACAGCATCGGAAGCAGGCTCCAGGCTCCGAGCCATCGGCCCAGAGCCAGACGCGGGGCTCGAACTCCCGGACCGCGAGATCGTGACCTGGCTGAAGTCGGACGCTGAACCGACTGTGCCACCCAGGCGCCCCCACAATAATTTCTTTGAAATGCGTCATATGCCTTAATGTCAATGCTAAAACTATAAAGCACCTGAAAACAAATATAGAAGAAAATCTGCAGGACCTGAGGTAGGCAAAGATTTCTTAGAATACAAACAAGGAACGAAACATAAAAGAAAAAATGATGAATTGGTGTTTTGGACTGAGTTCCCTAAAAGGCAGAGCCTGAGATCAGGACTCTTGTGTGAGTCATTTATTGAGTGAATGCCTGTAAGTGATATCTGTAAAGAAGTAAGCAAAACAGGATAGAACAGAAGAGGAAGCTTAGCAAAGAAGTGGGGTCAGCTGGAGCCCAGCCTCTCCCTGAGCCTACAAGGAGCCCCAGACACAAATGACACTTCCATCCTATCCCATACAGAAGTCAGGGCACAAGCTTTTTGTACCACCATGACACCCAGTCATTTGAGTAAAGTATTTCAGAAGAGAGCATGATACCCCAGTTATTGCTAGGTAAAACGACTCCCATTGGCTGAGAACAATTCTGAGAAAGCTATTGATGTAAGCCTCCTGCAGCCAACATTTACAATAGCTAGGAATGCATCTATTTACCACTGGATATCATCAAAGTGAAAAATTTCCAATGATCAAAAGGTGTTATTTTAAACAATGATTGGTCAAGTCACATATAGAAAGAAAGTATTTGCAACTTTTCTGTCTCGCAAAAGCCTCATACCCAGAATAAAGAATTTCTGCAAACCCAAACAAACAATCCAAGTTTTAAAAAGGGGCAAATATCTTATACGCAGAAAACCCTAAATATTCAACAACAACAACAAAAAAAGCTGTTAGAATTAATCAAGGACTTCAGCAAAGTAGCAAGATACAAGTCAAAACACAAGAATCAGTTGTACTTCCCTACACTAACAATGAAGAATCTAGAAAGGAAATTACAAAAATAATTTCATTTTCAAGAGCACAAAAAGAATAATTTTTTTTGAAATGCACTTAGGAATTAATTTAACCAAAGAGGTGAATTAATTTAACCAAAGGGTTAATTAATTTAACCAAAGGAATTAATTTAAGGAATTAATTTAACCAAAGAAGTGAATTAATTTAACCAAAGGGTTAATTAATTTAACCAAATGAATTAATTTAAGGAATTAATTTAACCAAAGAGGTGAAAGACCTGTACAACAAAAACCACAAAACAGTGCTGAAAGAAATGGAAGAGGATATAAATAAATGGGAACACATCCCATGTTCATGGATTGAAAGACTCAATATTGTTAAGATGTCAGTACTAACCACAGCAATCTACAGATTTGGTGCAGTCCCCGCCATAATCACAATGATATGTTTGCAAACATAGAAAAACCCATCTTAAATTTATATGGGATCTCAAAAAACCCCAGGTAGTCAAAACAATCTTGAAAAAGAACAAAGCTGGAGGATTCACACTTCCTCACTGGAAAACTTACTTTAAAGCTACTGTAATCAAAACAGTGTGGTACTGGCATAAAGACAGACATAATAGATCAATGGCATAGAATAGAGATCCGTAAAAAATCCTTGAATATATTGTCAAATGATTTTTGACAAAGGTGCTTAGACTATTCAGAGGGGAAAAGACAATCTTTTCAACAAATGGGGCTGAGAAAACTGTGTATCCACATACAAAAAGGTGAAATCTGACCTTTCCTAACACCATAAACAACAATTAACTCAAAATTAATCAAAAACTTAAATATAAAACCTAAAACTCTCAGAAATAAATAGGGTATAAGCTTTATAACATGGAATTTGTCAATCACTTCTTGGATTTAACACTAAAGGCAGAGGCAGCAAAAGAAAACACAGATAAATTAGGCTTTATAAAAATTATTTTGTAGGGTGTCTGGATAGCTCACTCAGTTGAATACCAATTCTTGATTTTGGTTCAGGTCATGATTCCAGGGTCATGGGATCAAGCCCCATGTCAGGCTCCACCCGGATCATGGAGCCTGCTTAAGATTCTCTCTCCTTCTTCCTCTGCTCTTCTTCCCTTCATTTGAGTGCTCTCTCTCTCTCTCCCTAAAATTAAAGAAAGAAGAAGAAAGAAAGAAAGAAAGAAAGAAAGAAAGAAAGAAAGAAAGAAAGAAAGAAAGAGAGAAAGAAAGAAAGAAAGAAAGAATCAGGTCATGATATCTCACTGTCCGTGAGTTTGAGCCCTGCGTGGGGCTCTGTGCTGACAGCTCAGAGCTTGGAGCCTGCTTTGGATTCTGTGTCTCCCTCTCTGTCTCTACCCCTCCCCTGCTTGTGCTCTGTCTCTCTCTGTCTCAAAAATAAATAAACATTAAAAAAATGTTTTAAATTAACTAATGAATGAATGAATTAAAACATGGCGATACAAAGAGCTCCTGTTACATGAAACAACATGGAGGTAACTCAAAACCATGTTGAATGAAAAAAAGAGAAACACAAAAGTGTCACCATGTAATGATTCTATTATACAAAGTTCAAGAACATTCAAAACTAATCTATAAAGATAGAAATCAGAACAATGGCTGCTTCTAGGGTAAAGCACGGGAACTGACATGAAATGGTCATGGAAGAACTTTATAGGGTGAAGGAAATGTTTCATGTCTTGATTGGGTTACAAGAATATATACATTTGTTAAAATGTACTAAGCTGTACTCTTAATACCTCTGTGTTTTATACTGCAATGTAAACTATACTTCAATAATTTTTATTAGTTTATGTAACTAGAATTCCAAGGAATTGGTTTCAGGAATGTCTGAATCCCAGCGTCCATACAGGGTCATCAGCCTTCTGTCTCTTTCTTGCTCACTCTCTCTCCCTTTTCTGCCCCTTCCCTCCCTCTCTCTCCCTCTCCCTTCCCACCCCTCCAACCCTTTTCCTTTTGCTTGCCTCTTCTTGCCTCTGTTTGGCCTTATTCTGGATCAGAACGCTCCACATAGCCGTAAGAAAGTTCCCACAATGCCTTTAGGGATTATTACAGAGTTCACAATTCTGGGACTAAAATACTATATTGGCTGAGCTTATTCACATAAGAGAAGAAACTCAGCGCACTGTAATTTTTATTTTAATTGTGCTTCATAGCTAATTGGCTGTTCTACTGAAGTTGGTTCTTGGCAAACCAAATCTTAGAGTAGGCATTAGTCATGGCTTTTCTGATCCATGTTGGTAAGGTACCAATTTGGAAATGCTCTCAGCCAGTTTAAGAGAATACTCACCTTTGATTTAGGACTGCTCATTTATCTGGACATTTATTGCTGTTTTCCTAAAAGTCCAGATAGGCCTTGAACATATCACAGCTGGGGGTTTTGAGACAGACCCATTATTGATTCTGCTCGTTGAAGAGGTCACATTGAGAAAATGGAACCAAACCTGGGTGGGAAAAGAAATGACTTGGAGTTTCATTCCAGATGGAACCATACTACATAACCCAAAAGTACAGTTTTGTCTTTCACTCCACTCCATTTACCAATTTGGATTGATTTCTACATGGTTCTTCTTCCTGTAAAAGTTCAATGAAGTCTTTCTGGAAACCGTTTGCTCTACTGTATCCAAATAAAATTGTCAGAAAATTTTCTTCCTGAGCCTTCAGCCAGCTGGGGATGGGCTCTTTTTTTTCAATATTCTTTTTTTTTTTTTTAATAAAAGCTAATTCCTACATTTGCTCTTTACATTTTTTAACTCAGAAAAACTTACCCTCCTAAAGTTCCTTGCTTGACTTCATTTCTTCCCATCTTCTACCTTTAATTGGAGGGCTCAAGATGAGGACTCAAGGAAGTGAGAGTTCACACACATGTTTATACTAGTCTCTGTCTGACTACAGCCTGCAGGCTAAATTTGTTTTTGTCAATAAGGTTTTACTGGAGTACAGCCTCATCCATTTCTTTACAGATTATGTTAGCTTCTTGCATGTAATTATGGCAGAAATTAGTTGAAAGTGGGATGGCATGCCCACAAAATCTAAAATAGTTGCTATCTGACCCTCAAACAAAGGCCATGCCTCACATACACCAGTACCTACTCATGCTCTCTCTCCTCCATAACACTGAATCTTGAACATTGTCCTTGGAATGAAGAGCTATATCAGGAGCCTAGCAAAAATACCTAAGTCATATGGAGTCCTGCATATCTCTTTAACATAAATATTATTGATTAAAAAAAGTGTGTTATGGAGAGGGTCAACCCCAATATCAGCTAACCTTGGGATTTTGTTCTGCTATCAATGCCTTAAAGACACTCAACGACAGAGCATGCCGGAAATTCTCCAACCCATTTACCCACCCATTCGACCTTCACCTCTCCATCAGACCTCAGTGGAAGTTAAATTTTTATCTAGGTGTAAACGTGTTCTAACGTATAGATGAGCTCTCAGAAAAGGTTCTCTTGAATCTCCTGTGAGGGTAACAATAGGAATTGTGTAGGAAAAAAAATCCCTAAAGGGATATTTTTTGACCAAGGAAACCACCGTGAGATGTCAACCAATAGCTTGGCAATGGAAAACTGGAGTGGGAAGAAATCTGCATATGAAGGATCCAGAAGAATGAGGGACTCACCATGGAGGCTCAGAGAATTCAAGAGTTGTTCCACCCTAGAGTCATTATGTGCGCAAGAGTAGGAAGAAGTGGTGCAAGATAGACTCCTGCCCAGACGTCTAGATACAGGTCCCAGAGAAGAGGCAGTAAGCAAGTAAGCAGCAGCATCTGAGTGCTCCCCTCAGAGATGACGACTGAGGACTGCCCACCCCCTCTCTTCCGAGATGAATGACCCCAAACAACTGGCAGAGCTGTGCACAGCTCAACCACTGACACCAACTGATGTTCCGACAGGCTGTGCACCATCATCACCTCCATCAAAGTCAAAACACAGTAGAGACCCCTGTCCGGTTCCCAGTCCTCTTTCCCTCCCCCCAGATAACTTGGCGTTTATCATGGCCATGTATTTTTTCATAGTTAATACATCGGAGTCAACAAATAATATTGGTTTTGTATTTTAATTTAAATACATTTACGGCATTGTATGTTTCATTCTACATCTTGACATTTCCACACTGTTTCGTTTAAGGCGTCATGGATTGCTTTGTTTGTTTGTTTTTTAAGAATCCGATGTTCATTGGTATGTTCATGGTCTATTTGTTTTCGTTACTATGTACTGTCCCATCCATTATGAAAAATATTCAGGTTACTTACAAACTACAAACGCTGCTCTGTGGACATTTTGTCCTCCTATCTACGCGCCATGGGCAAGAGTTTCCCTGAAGCATATACACCATTCAATTCCCTGTTTTCTGTGGAGTTTGAGCATTTTATCATATCGTCATTGGCCATTCAGATTTCTTCCTCAGGGATCAATCTGTTGTAGTTATTTATTTATTTATTTATTTATCTATCTATCTATCTTATTTTTTTTAATTTACATCCAAATTAGTTAGCATATAGTGCAACAATGATTTCAGGAGTAGATTCCTTAATGCCTCTTACCCATTTAGCCCATCCCCCCTCCCACAACCCCTCCTGTAACCCTCAGTTTGTTCTCCATATTGAAGAGTCTCATGTTTTGTCCCCCTCCCTGTTTTTATATTATTTTTGTTTCCCTTCCCTCATGTTCATCTGTTCTGAGTCTTAAAGTCCTCATATGAGTGAAGTCATATGATATTTGTCTTTCTCTGACTGACTAATTTCACTTAGCATAATACCCTCCAGTTCCATCCATGTAGTTGCAAATGGCAAGATTTCATTCTTTCTGATTGCCAATATATAATACTCCATCCACCAGTGGATGAGCCTAGGTGCTCAAACTGCTGGGGTTTTTTTTCCCACTGGGTCTTGGGGTGAGCAAGACCACAGGGGAGGCCTCCAGGAGGGGAGTCTCAGTTTCCTATAACACTTCAGGACCCCCAAATGACAGCTGTCTTGGCTTTCCAAGCCAGCCATCCTGGGGGCTCATTTCTGTGGTCCAGACCCTAGGGGCTGGGTGCCTGATGTGGGGCACCCACTCCTTACTCCTCTAGGAGCAGTGCCTGTTTGTTGAGACACCTTCTTATTGTGTGTTGCCGGGCTAGAAATGGGGATCTTTTCAAAACTATGACTCTGCCTCTCCTACCCATCTCAATGTGCTTCTTTTATCTTTTGTTATACAGAGGAGTTCATCTCGTTTTCAGACCTTTTGAGGAGGGAAATTATTCATATGTAGCTATAGATTTGATGTGTCTGTGGGAGGAGATGAGTTCAGAAAGTTTCAGCACCCACATCTTGGACCCCTTTCAACTCAGTAGAAACCATTTAACCAAGTAAAGAAGTGCCTTGACATTTACAGGGGACTAAACGTTTTTTTTTTTTTTTTAATCAAAAATGGTGTTGAATTTTATCTCATATTTTTTATTAGGTGCTAAGAAACCTCCACTGAGATTTTAATATGTTTTTCATTAATCTGACAGTAATCACATTAATAAATATTCCACCACCACCACATCCTTTCAACCCTGGGTTAAACTCTACTGCTTTATGAGATATTATTTTTAATACACTGCTGTATTGTTTTGTTAATATTTTACATAGTACTTTTACTTCTATACCTGTTAGTGAATTATACTACCTTTACTTATATTTAACAGCAAGATTATGTTGGCTTCTTAAAATGAGTTGAACAGCAACAGCTTTACTTTGTGTTTAGTTTCTGAATTATTTCAAATATAAACGTCAAAATTTTCCTTGAAGTTCTGGTACACTTACCTGTAAAACCATCTGAGCCTGATGCCTTTAGTGATTCTTTTCTTTCTTTGTTTTTTATTCTATCTTTTTTTTAAGTTTATTTATTTGTTTTAACAGAGAGACAGAGCCCGAGCAGGGTAGGGGCAGAGAGAGAGGGGCAGAGAGAATCCCGAGCAGGCTCTATGCTCACAGCACGAAGCCCCATGCAGGGCTCGGACCCATGAACTGCGAGATCATGACCTGAGCTGAAATCAAGAGCTGGATGCTTAACCGACTGAGTCACCTAGGCACCCCTGATTTTTGTTTCAATTTTATTTTCCCCTTCCATTTTTTTTTAAAAAGTCTGTCCTTGATGTAAGAAATTCTTCACTTGTGTTGGCTTAGTCATTTTTAGGCTTTTTTTTATTTCCTAAAATAAGCACTTAATATTCACATTTCATTCTAAAATACTCCTCTGGCTACATTTATAGGTTTTGTTGCCTAAAACTATTCTTGTTGCTTGGTTCCTTATTTCTAAATACTTCAGTGATTTCTATTTTTATTTCTCCTATAACTCGTATGTTATTAAGAAGTGTGTTTTACATTTTACATTAGTGTTTATGATAGGCAGAGTTGAAGATGTCCTTCAGTCACCCCACCTCCTGGTATACATGCTTTTCTGTAGTCCCCTCCCTTTGAGTGTGGCTTCTAGAACTCCTCTTCAAGAATCCCCTTCTAATAAATATATTATGGAAAAATGATAGAATAGCCCTTCTGAGGTTAGGTTACAATCAGACTGCCTTCTGTCTTGAGCACTCACTCTCCTGCTTGCTTACTTGCTTGCTCACTCTGAAGGAAGCCAGGTGCCATTTTGGGGGTTGCTGTTCCATGCGGCCTACATGGCAAGAAACTGACAGAAGCTTCTAACAACTGACTCCTGCCAATAACCATGTGAATGAGTTTGGAAGTAAATTCTCCCCAGACCTTGATGTAACTGCAGTCCTAGCAGTGTGATTGAAAGAATTTGAATCAAGACCTCCAAAAGCTGTGCCTGGATTTATAGAAACTGTGAGATAAGAAATGTTTGTTGTTTTAAACACCAAATTTGATTTGTTACACAACAATTTTGGTTTGTGAAAGTGGAATGCTGCTATAATGAAAAACTGAAAATATGGGACTGGTTTTAGAACCACAGAGTGAGCTTTGTGGAGAGTGTTCATAACAGCTTGAAGTGCCTTGGACACGTTATACCTAGAATTGTGGACTTCGAGGACACAGCTGATGGAAAACCCGAAAGACATAAAGAGGTAATAACTGAATGGTTTATTCTACTTCAATTCATAAACAAAGAAATAATTTACACCTGCTAATACAAGTATCTTTGATCTTCCACAACGGTAATCACTATCAATAGCATATATAATTATTGACTACATATTACTAATGTGCTCTTGCTAATTTCAAAGCTTGTAATAAAATGTAGGTTTTCTAGAAAAACTGAGAAGTTTGAAAACCTTGTAACTTGATTTTGACAGCTTCCAAATATTTAAGGACCTCGGATGAGACTGGTGTTGATATTAACAAATATAAACTTTTGACATTGTGTAATGAAATGTGTTAATATTTGGATGTCCCGCATAACTTCATGATCCAATTTTTTTCCCAAAAAACAATGCATGATGTTACAAAATCATGCATGGGCCAAAGAACCATTTAAAGTATAAGATGGGATACTGGATGTTAATATAGAAGAATTTGAAAATTTCACCAATACATTATCAAAACACCATATCCAAAAATATGTCTAAAGCCTGTTAAAAAGTCTCCTCTTTTCTAACTACGTATAGCTGAAAAGGAATATGTAATTCCTTTACATATTTCAACTGAAACTATATATCACAACTGATTGAATGCAGAAACAGTATTGAGACTCTTGCTGACTTTTGTAAGGCCAAACTCTAAGTAAATTTTTAAGTGTAAAGCGATGTAACTGTTATTGTTTAATTTTTTTTTTAACTTTGGAAACTACAGCTATTTTCATAAAAATAAATTATTTGTTAACATTAACGAGTTATTGTTACTTTTAAATGAGTTAATAGTTAATTAAATATTAAAATGTTCAGATTGATTTCTATCATAGTAAATATCAACAGATAAAATCCACTTCAAGGAAAGAACTTTGCAGATGTCACTAATTTTTAAGTGTAGGGTATCCTAAGACCAACATTTTTAGAACTATTATATTAGCATATTAATGACCACGAAGAGTCCAGTGATGTAAAAACTTTCTTAACTTTTTGTTAGAGCCCAATGTTTTCCAAATTTTCCTAAATTCTCCTTCAAATGATATCTCTTCACCTCTAGCAATATATATTCTGTAAGATAGAGTTTTAAATTGTGTTGCATAGAAAATAGATGGAACCCTGTGATTCTTAAATCGCTAATCTTCAAAACCCAGATACCTTGGCAAAAAAATTCCTCCTTTAGTTCCATCATTTCCCCCAGAGAGTCTTCATGCTGTCAGCCAAAAAAGAATTTGTGATGCATACTGTCTTTTGTCTACTTGTGTAGTAAAGAATTTAGCCTTGACCAAAGAGAGGTCCGGCCTTTGCCCTTGGCTTCTGAGAAGTAATCTCTAAGCCCCTGGAAAGTCATGCCTGATAGGAGCTGTTTTCTTAGAGGCCTTGTTTCACACTGGATAGTCTAACAACGTGACTTAGGTTGGGCCTGATTGCACTAGAAAGACAAAACAATGTCATTTAGAGTGGAGGCTTTGGGTCACACCCAGAGGGACTGGAGACTGGGGACTGAAGTCGGCTACATGGGCAGCCTTTCATGCCTACATAATGGAGTCCAAATAAAACCTCCAGACTCCAGGATTCAGGTGAGATTCCCTGGATGACAGTATTTGTGCACATTGGCACACATCAATCCCGGGAGAGTAATTCTTTCCTGACTCCATGGACAGAAGACAATGGAGCAACACATCCAGTACATCCCCGGGCTCTACCTTACATGCTTCTCTCCCTGGCTAATTTCAATCTGTATTTTTTCCTTGTAATTGATCAGAACCATGAGAATAATGGTTCTCAGTAAGTTTTATGGCTTTTTCTAGTGAATTAGTGAACTTGAGAGGGGTTTGGGGAAGCCCTCAAACTTGTAATTGGTGTCAGAAGTCAGGGTGGTGTTGGGTAGACCAGTCCCTGTAGCTTGGCAGTTGGCTAAACTCTTTTGCACCACCCAGACGTAGTCCTCCACTTCTTTGTAAAATAAAGAAAGAAAAAGAAGAAGAAAATTATTTTGTTCACATAGCCATGGAGACCTATTGATCTCAAAGACAGCAGATCTCTTTTTCAATGTCCAGTGTGATCTAGACTAGATATCAGTAATCCCTTTCCCATTGGCCAGTGATGAGTCTGGTGGTAGCCGTGGGTCCTACAATGAGATACAAGTAAAGTCTTATAAGTGAAGCTTAAAGAAAAGCCTTTATTTTGTTATGTCAGAATGCAGATGTAATACCTAGAGTTGTAGCAGCATTCTTGAAACCATTGGGCAATAAACCCAGAGATGAAAGCTAAGATGACAAGAATAGCAGAGGAGAAAGTCAGAAAGAGGCTTAAAAGAGCTGTGTGAGGTGGGTGGATGTATTAAAAACAAAAACCAAAAAAACAAAAAAAGCAGCATTTGTCTCAATTGACTACTAGGATGTATATTAAACATGTTTACAACCTGCTTCAATAAGCAAGTCCTCTGTTTTGTTATGGAATGTTCTTCATTAAACCTTTTTTTTTTTTTACATAAAATATTAGCTTAGAAAAAAAGATGTTAAAAAAAGTATTTAACATGAGTATTTTCCCTCTCAAAATATAGTTGCACGTCTATCAGATCTAAAATATACAGCCTGAATGGCAAAGCAAAATTATTAAGTGAAAGGAAAATGTGAAGTCTTAGTGAACCAGTTAACAAGGGACCAGAAAGGGGGGCAACATGTTATTATTATCAAAGAATAATTTATGTTAAGTTTATGAACATTGCTAAGCTGTAAAATGAATGTTCAAATGAGAATTTACTTAAGAGACTACCCAAGTGCATTAAGATTCACTTGAGTTCTCTCTTAACCTTAAGCATAGTTTCTTCAAGTCTGAATTGTTCTTATCTCTCTTCTAATTTGCTTCTCATTTTCTCCCACCTGAAGCAGCTATGCCCAAATATCAAGCAAACTAGGTTTGGAAATCTGACATTTGTTTGGCATGATCCGTCCTGGGTTTTCTCAATACCACGTGAATGGTCTGCCGGAGCCTCAATATGGCCTTCTAGTTGGCGGCGATCTCAAGAGGTGAGCTGGAAACAGGAGGGATTGAAGGAATGAGTCCACTCTCCTGCTCACTGTGCCCTCATCAAGCTGTGGGATCTTGGGTGAGTCTCAGGCCATATCTGCTTATAATTGATGAATGGAGGAGAAACACCACTGGCTGGTAGCGATCCCCCACCTCTCTCTAAAAGTTACATTTGAAACTGCTGTAAAAATTCTCAAAAACTCTAAATATAACTAACATTTTTATTAATGGTCCATTTTTATAACGGTCTAAATATATCTAACCATTTTATTAATGGTCCAGGTTTTTATAAACACCTATCCAAGAATTTTGGCACTCGGGCAAAATTCGAAAAGCAGTATGCATTTGGAATCGTCCTCAGATCTAGGAATTGCCTATGTTTCAACTCTTACAATCTTCACTTCATCTAAATACATCCTCTAAGAAAAAATAACATATAATATCCTCTAACTTTAGAGTGACAATAAAAAGTTAGGAATATGCTGCTGAAGACAATTGCTGAATATTAGAATTAAGTCCAAGAAGAATGAATGCCAGATTGGCTGAAGTAGGATGTCCAAAGCCAAAGGTAGCTGTTGAGATGATTAAAACAAAGACATAGAGCCAAGTAGAGGTTAGAAAATTAAGGAACCAACAGGGCAGAGAAGCAGATTATAGGGGATACAATGTGAAGTGGCCCATTTAAAGGATGGCTGAGTGTTTACATAATTCTACAAAGACTTCTATGGGCAGTTGGGGCCCATTTGCAAATTTTGACCCCGCTGAGTCTCAAGACATGAGATCTGGATTATAATTATTTCTGTTCTATCAGGATTGATAGTCTGCATTTAAGTTCTCAAGAGCATCATGTATATAAGGGCATCTGTGTCTACATAAGAATGAGTTGCATTGTTAGGAAGATGTACAAGTTTCATAAAAAGAGATATACATAGTTTCTGAGTAAGAAGTATGGCCACCAAAGGGTCCAACCCTCAAAATTTTGGAGTAGAAGCCTGACAAGAGGCACAGAGAAGTAGGGTGGGATGAGGAGGGCAGAACAAAGGACACCTTCTGTGCGTTGGATTAATGAGGCTGTTGGACTTGGAGCCCCTTATCAACTGTCCATATCTGAAACTGCCATGAATATAACTAGAAGGCCGGGACAGATTTAGGAAGAGAAGAGAATCATGCCAATCTGTGATTCAGGTGTGATTCCTCAAGCCAAGGAGACAAAGTCACTCTTCCTTGACTTAACCCAAATTAACAGAACTTATCATGGGGACTGGTCCCAGGTTGCCCAGCAGAAACCCAGAGAAACTTTCCAAATCCCCAAATTCCTGAGACCACACCACCCCACACCAACTGAATCTGGATCTCCACAAAGAAACGTATGAATCAGGGTACTACTGAATGAAAGTAAAAGAAGACCCGTCTTAAAGTGACTTAAATAAGATAGGTTATTATCTCACACAAGTAACTCAGAAGAGCTGTTCAGGGATGACCAACAAAACAACTCAGCAACATGGTGAGAGACCCAAGTACTTTCCGCACTACCTTCTGCGCTGTGTTGCTTTTTCTCTGCGTGGCAACCTCAGACTGGCCCCTCATGGTGACACAACGGTTACTGCAGCTCCTATCTTTACACTACACGACCACAACTAGGCCATGTTCCTTGGTCCGCAGTTTCCCCATTTGACTTACCCTCACTCCCCTTTGGCCAGAATTGCATCACAAATCCGTTCCTAGATAACCCCTGGTTATTCAATAGAATTAGCATAATTTGTAACTAAATAAGATTCCCCATCCCGGATTTGGGCAGAACCCAGTCTCATCTGAATATATAGCTGCCTTGTTTCCAAGTCATGCTGTGGCGAGGTATCAGTTGGATAGGCGACCAAAAATGTCCAGAATAACCTGCATTTTTTAAAGGTCCCCTGGTAAATTTTAGGCAGCACAGTTCTGTAAACAAGCCATTTCTTGAGTTCCTTAATTTCATTAGGCTGGATTTCGCTGCGTGATTAAATACTTAAGAGCAAAGGGTTGCAGAGTGGTCCTTTCTCCTATCCTGCACAGAACCCCATGCCAATCCAGAATATAATTCATTTAGGAAGACCAGGGGGTATGACTGCTGTCCTGGTCGGTGACGGCTGCCTTCAGTGAAGGTGGCGTGGCCCTCAAACAATGCTACAAGCAGAGAATACAAAATAAAGGTTAGAGGCACCTGTTTCATTAGTACCCTGGAAGACCATTTTGTCGCTCCTACAAATATTGGGATTGGGGTGTGGGGACACTGCGAGACAACGGAAGTCCCCAGGGGTGGATTGGCGCAAGAGCAGAAAATACAAAGCTTATTGAGACGCATCTGCTTCAAGAGCAAGAGATCGTCTGGGACATTTTAGGAAGACAGACAAATAGATGCATGATACATGGATGAATAAACAGCAAGTCTTCGTTATTGCAGATTCTAAATTTGCCATCTTTCCTACTTGTTAAAATTGATGTGGAACCCCCAAATCAATACCCGTGGCACTTTTGTAGTCATTTGTGGCTTGGGGCAAAGTGACAAAAACTTGGAGTCACCTGACACCTGACCTGACAGTGACTCTACCTTCTTGTCAGCTCTCATACTGCAAACGAGTGTCCTTTTCACCCTCGATCTCACTAGTTTTTGTACTTGTGCGCCTTCCTTTGGTGATCGCATTGTTTAAAATGCCCTCCAAGCACAGTGCTGAGGTTCTGAGCAGTGTTCCTACATGCAAGAAGGCTGCCCTGTGCTTCATGGAGGAAATATGGGTGCTCTATAAGCTTCACTCAGTCACGATAACTGTTAGTCGTGAGTGCAATGTTATCAAATAAACTATCTGTTGAATAAGAGTTTTTTTAATGTTTATTTATTTTGAGAAAGAGAGAGCATGTGTGCATGAGTGGGCTTGGGGCAGAGAGAGAGAGAGGGAGAGAGAGAGAATCCCAAGCAGGCTCCACACTGTCAGCACAGAGCCCAACACAGGGCTCGATCCCACAAACCGTGAGATCATGACCTGAGCCGAAATCAAGAGCTGGACACAACCGACTGAGCCACCCAGGCACCTCTTAAATACGATTTTTTAGACAAAAGCACATATAAAAGAAGCTGTCTATTGATTGGTTGACAAAACTGTGACCAGAGACCCACAGGAACCCAACTCTGTATGTCCCTTAGGGGCAAGGGTTCTGCATTTGCCAAGTGTTCACACTTTATAGAACATACTACCATAAACAATGCAAATTGACTGTATGTGAGTGTGTGTGTGTGTGTGTGTGTGTGTGTGTAATATTAATTATATATAAATGATATATAATTTACTACATATAATCTTAATTAATAATTGTAAAAATATTGTATATAATAAATATAATAATGAGAATTGACTGCATATATGTATACACAATCTCTCTAGAAGAATTTTTCTTTTTCATGCAGCATTATAATCCCTTTGCATTTCCCTGCAGTACCTCTGCAGTGTCGATATATATAACCTTCTTATATGCGAGGGTCCAGAATTTCATATAAGGGGTTGGCTATATGGGTTCTGGGTGCACAAAGAACAACAACAACAAAAAGAATGCTGTATTAGATAACCCAAAGACAATAACTAGAAGGGAAATGAGAAGTGGTTGTGGATATTGGAACGTGGGGGCAAGGCGAGGGGCTCCCTGGTGCCCAGGCTCTGAGCTCCAATGAGAGAACACTGCTTGAGGGGCTCAGACCTTTCCCACAGGCATACTTGGGCTGCTTCTCTCCGAGGCAAGTGACGTCAGGGGGGCAGGAAACTGCATTGTTGGAGTAACACTGAAATGGACAAGAGGCAAACAGGCAAGACCCAGCCGGTGCTTCCTTCTCCGGCATTGCCAGGCCTCTCTACCGCCTCCTACTGGCAGAGCCTATAACAGGGGCTTACAGGGGACGCGGATAAAGCAGAAATATGGTTTTAGTCTCCCTCTCAGGATCACAGAAGGCAGGGTTAAGGCTGACCGTATGCAAAGGACTGGCATTGCATTAATCTCCTTCCCGTCACATCCAATAATGTATATTCAGGGAAACATTATTCTAGTCCAAATTCACTCAAGAGACATCCTAAGTTATATATTACTATCTGCTCTTGGAGTATGTGGCACCGAGCATTTTGAAAAAAAAAAAAAAAAAGAAAGAAAGAAAAACCAAAAAAACAACATCTTAAGATACAAAAGAATGTTGGCCTAATGATTACTCTTACATAGTCATTCTAAATTATTATCTCTTCATTAGCTCAGAAATGTAATTGATCCATTTCTGATATGCCTGCTATTAGTTTATAGGTCACTAAAAAAATTAAGTAAGTAGAGAGAGATCACAGTGCATTTACCTTCTTCTGTGTGTGTCTCATACCAGCCTTCGGACAGAACTAGTACAGTTCTGATCTGAAACACGAGAAAACAGAATAAGTAAACATACATCATATTTCAGAGAATTCTAGTCTTGGGTTTACTCTGCATTTTCTAACACTGTTTCTTACCTGTGGGTTTAACATCTTTTAGTCAAGGGACTCCTGGGTGGCTCAGTCAGTTGAGCATCTGACTTCAGCTCAGGTCATGTTCTCTGGGTTCCTGAGTTCGAGCCCCATGTAGGGCTCTGGGCTGACAGTGCAGAGCCTGGAACCTGCTTCGGATTCTGTGTCTCCATGTCTCTCTACCCCCTCCCCTGCTTGTTCTCTCTCTCTCTCTCTCTCTCAGAAATAAAAAAAAGTTAAAAAATAGTAATAATAAAAATTAAAATCTTTTCGTCAATGAAAAAGTGAGTATTTTCTGTTAAGTAACTATATCTGTAAGCTCTTGTCCTGTTAAGCTATAAAAATACCATAGGGAAGAAGTGAAGAAATTTACCCATACTATGATCTTTATTAGCATTTCATCTCCTGAATAATTAAAAGATTGATTATGTTTTGTCAGCGATTGAGACAAAGTTTGCATCTGAAGAGAAGAGAGGATTTCATTTTCCAACTCTACTGCTTACTTATCAGCTTTCATAGAGGAAATTTGCAAAACAATACTGAATAGATGGCTGCACATCAGGTCCTTTGTGATTGGGACGCTGACTCTCCCCTTTGAAGTGTCCATAAAGATCATCTTTCATAGGGGCCACAATAGAAGGGAGAAGCGTATAACTGAAAGAGGAAATAACTGGACGGTGTCTTTTTTACTCTGTGAATTGATTTCCTCCCTCTATGTATCACAATGCTACGAAAGACTAGGAGTCAGAGATATGAGCAGAAAAACAGAGAGAAAAACTACTTTGTCAGCCTCTTTAGCAATGTTGAGGTACTTATTCATTTTTCTCCAGTATTAAATGAAAAAAAAAAAAAAAGAGAATATCCTTGCTTGGAACTCACTCCACCCCCATATTCCACCCCACCAGAAAAACTTACGAACAGAGAGGCTTTGTCACTACAGACACACACACACACACACACATACACACACACACAGAGCAAATTTTGTTGCACCGCAGGGTGATTCCCTGCCCTCAAAGGCTGACTGGCAAAGAGGTTTTATCCACCAAGACCTTGAAGGAGCAGGTGAACTCAAGCAACTCTTGGCCAATGGGATGGGGTTTGGTACCTGAGTGCAAGTTGCCTTCTCATGTACAATATTAGTTCTTTCTTTACTCTTGGAATGTGTAGTATGTTCTGTGTAAAGGGGCAGTTACTGCCTGCCTCTGCTGTAAAGATTCCTTCATTAAAACTCTGAATCAACTCTTGCCAAGGGAAGAAAATGGAAGTCTAGCCTGGAGGTGGAACAGGGAAGCAGGCTGTTTAGTTAGAATGTCGTCCATCATTAAGCTAGAGGTAGAAAAGCAGAGAAGTAGCAAGCTTCTGAACGGTGAGGGGGACTTTCAGATCTGCCTTTCTCCCCTATGTTCCTTCTCTATCTTTCTGCCCTTCATGCTCAAACACAGTCTTACTAGGAGCCTAATGTTAGAGATAAATGGAGGAGAAAGCTCAGTGGGTGGGTTAAAGATGGCCCTCTGCTCTTTTTTCCCAAAGGCCACTTGCAGCGCATTTCTAGAAAGGTCAATTAGAGAAGACTCCTCTGGGGTGTGCAGGAAGTCTCTTTCTTTCTCAAGATCCATGTCTCAGGATATGATGTTGGGCTTTGTGGACCTGTTAATAGAAAGGCTGCTACCCAAAGAGCTGTCTGAAGCCATTACACTCTTTCTTTCCCTCCATGAGGTACTTTTTCCATGGAGCGGCCATCCAAGGTTGCAGGGAAGAAGGTACACGGACTGTTAGCCTGCAGAGCAGAAAGAAAGTTTCAATTGCAATTCCAATGATCCTATAAGCCATCCAGAGTCAGGAAGACGGCACTTCATTCTCTGAGATGGCCTACACTGTCCATGGTGTGACGTCCCTTAAGCATCTAAATAGATGGTATGTGGGTCTCCAGCTTGTTTGAGCTCCTTCTCTGGGCCCATAATTATAGGGAGTGGATTGTGCTTCATGATTCTTGGTTGGAACCAACAGTAATTGACCCTAAATCGCAATCGGTCATGGTCTCTGGATTGTTTATCAGTCCCTAATTTAAAAGCATATTCTTTTAGTAATTGTCTAAGGTATATATATAAATGGCATACCTGTATTTGATGGAAAGCACATCTAAACCGTTGAGGCAGATAACTTCAGTATTACTAATTTCCACTTGAGTGTCTTCAATTCACCCCCAACTTGATGAGGTGCGTTTTGGCCAAGACTGTGTTTCGTGATCATGACGGGGATGGTGACGACAATGGTCACAATTATCACATAATAATACTTTCTTGTTATTTATAGTATTTCTTTTATAGTGGCTCATGTTTGTCAAGCATTTACCAGTCTCTAGTTTTAAGAACCTTACACATATTAATTCATTTGATCTTCACAACTACTCCCTAATGTTGATATTTTTATCATCATTTTATAAAAAAGGAAACAAGCACAGAGAGGTGATGTAACTTATCCAAGAGCACACAGCCAAGAAGTGCAGAGCAAGGATTCAACTGCAGGCATTTAAACTCCAGACCGTGGGTTCTTAAATAGTGTGCTCTTAGGTAACCCCCACAGAAGCTAAATCCTCCATCTAAAAGCGTCTGAGGAATTTTGGAATGTAACTCCCAAGGACATCACCTTGTGAGGATATGCTAGCAAAGGAATTTCAGAAAGCTGAATCCTGGCAGTCCCTAGCCAGATAACATGTGGAAACATTTGTTTCATGATGAAGTCATTTCATCACGATTAGATCAGGAATTCTATCCTGGGAAGAAGAACACGGAAGAAAATGGAAGAGTATGGTATAATCAATGGGGGACATAGAGAAAAATGAAGAACGTACCTGGTGATTGGGATCTCACTTTTACGAAGGAATAAAGAACCACAGAAGCAAGTTATGTTTTGTTGTTGGTAGCTGGAAACTTCACTGCTATTAAAGTTCTGCAGACTAAAGTAGAACATCAGGATCATTCCATCCCTGTCCTCACTCAGCAGGAAGCCGCTGCAGAAATAGGGAAGGCGGTTTCTGCCAAAAGGCAGATAAGGACTGAAAAGTCATGCCAGACGTAGAATTAGTTCTCAGTTCTTTACTCTCCCGGACTCTTCAAAGGAGGGCAGGGATAAATTTCTTGGGCACTGAAGCCACCCAGGTTCCCACCTTGGCCGGGATCTCTGGTTTGAATCTTGGCTGAATCTCTGATATGACCTTGACAGGTTACTTCAATGCCGTAGAAGAGAAGACCTTTACCCCTAACTCAGGCTACTGTTTGATGATTGAATTAGTAGCAGTAATGCACACAAAGCGCTTAACATGGAGTCTGGTGCAGAGCAAGGACTCCGTAAACTTGGCCCAAAAGTCTTCAAGGGATTCCTGACTCTTCTCTTTGACACCGCCCCTTGGGATCCTCAGCTGGTCCTTTGGCTCTGCCTTCCACATGTGCATGGATCCAGCTTCCTTAATCTTCTGCACCATGACCACCGACCCAAGGCACACGTCACTTGCCTGGATGATTGCAATAACCTCCTACCTGGTCTCCTGCTTCTTCCGTTGTCCCTTCCAGACAATTCTGAGAGCAGTCACCATATTCCATTAAAGTATTACAACATATCACTCCTGCTAAAAACTCCAGTGGTTTTCTGTCTACAGAGACCTGGAATACGCCCCCTACCATCATCACCCCTTTCTTGCTGGTTTTAACTCTTACGACTCTCCCTGCACCACCCCATCCTCCCCACCACCAACAAAGATTCTCTCATTGACCAAACCCTAGCCAGCTTCTTGGGAGCCCTTTCTCAACTAGGCCTCAGCCTCGGACTATAAAGATTTGAACAAATGTTAGGACAGCTTCTACCAGCTCAAGGCCACCCCCCTAGGATGGCCCTGGTCCCCTTAACGTGCCTGCCTGAGAAAACTCAGGACTGCCAGGGGTATTTACTGTTTGTTCTGGACAGTACCCAAGGGTAAGGTCCCTGTCCCCCAGCCTTTCTGGGGAGTGTTGGGGCTTAACTTTGGGAAGCGCCAGTTAGCAAACCCAGTGGGTTTCACATGGACCAACCGTGTTTCCTGCTTTTCGCGTAATCTTTCACTTCCCTGATCTGAGGCCCCACACCTCCTTTTCTATTCTCTTATTCTCCCATTAAATCACCCACTACCTTGGGGCGCCTGGGTGGCTCAGTCAGTTGAGCTTCTGACTTCCGCTCAGGTCACGATCTCGTGGTCTGTGAGTTCGAGCCCTGCGTCAGGCTCTGTGCTGACAGCTCGGAGCCTGGAGCCTGCTTCGGATTCTGTGTCTCCCTCTCCCTCTGCCCCTTCCCTGCTCATGCGCTGTCTCTCTCTCTCTGTCAAAAATAAATAAACATTAAAAAAAACTTTTTAAATGCCCACTACCTCTGTACAAAATGAAGCTGAGTTCAGCTCATGGTAGACGTTCCTCCCTCTCCCAATAGCAGATTACTGATGAAAATCTGTCTTTACCACTTTAGCTAGTGTCTGACTTTTTCTTTGACACCCACTGCCCTCCACTCACCCTGGGCACTTGGCTAATCTCCAACCCACTAAGCATAGGCCTTTCAACCTACTCTTCCCACTGAAAGGCACTGCCTCGTCAGAGTCACGTGGCTTCCGCCCTGTCTTCTGTCAGGTCTTTGCTAAGATGTCCACCTCCCAGGGACCCCTGCCTGACCATGTCCCGAGCTGCCTTCCTTCCTCCTTGCTTTATTCTTTTTCTCCCTAACATTCACCACCACGGGGCACACTGCGTAGATTTCACCTGTTTGTTCGGGGTTGATCTCCCTCACTAGCCCGCAGTCTCCTTCAAGACCAGAATTGGTTCACGACGATCCGCCCCACGGTGCACTACTGTGCCTGGCACGCAGTAGGCCCTCGATAGATGTTTGTCAGCCAGAGAAGTCAGTAAGCATCCGCGACTGTCATTTTTCAATAAACATCGTGGTTAAACAGCAGCAAGCAATCCACGGGCCAGTAAAGCAGTTCCGTCAAAATGGAATAAATCTGAAGGGAGGGCAAACGCAGAGAATACCCACAAACAGAAGGGACACGCCAGCGGGCTTGCAAATCCACGTAAAGGAACATCTGAGGGAGGAGGAAGGGCCACAGAAGACTGTTGTCTGCAAAACTGATCTCTGCATGAAGACATTATTAGCCCCACATAATAGTAACCACAGTGGGAAAGATGGCACGTGTATCAGAAAACGCTTTTCTATTGTTACCCTACCCACGATTTTCGCAGTCACTGTTCTGACAAACCGCCATTTGCAAGAGGTGATTTTAGTCTCTCCTTTGGTCCGGGCAGAAAAGTCCCAGAAACCAGTAGTCCTCCCAATGACGTCCAGATTGGCAAAAAATAATTCTGTCAACCTGTTGGGGTCATTTCCGCAACGGAAGGAGTAACCATCTCACTTGCTCTGCGGGTGTGTGGGGGGGGGGGTCATTTATTATTTGTTTTGTGCTGTCACCCGCAACAGCTTAGCAGGGGTGAACGATGGGGAGAAAGTGTAAATTTCATCGATGAAGCAGGTGGCGTCAATTCTGACACCAGGAAGGCGGATGGGTGACCTGTGTGGTAAAGACAAGAGCACCTGTCACAGGGAAGGCGTTTCCCTCTGGAAATGGAGATGAAAGCAGGAA
>NW_024412416.1:16389222-16393761 GCF_014898765.1 Herpailurus yagouaroundi
CGGGATGAATCTAATGGCAGCTCGATCTTCTTATTCCAACACCACTCGTTGGAGAAATTTCCATTCCTCAAAGAGCTGAAATCCCGGTGCGGGAACTGTGGCTCTGGCCTCACTGGTCAGCGACACGGCCCGTGCCTCCGCCCAGATTGCCCTCACACCTCTCCGATGACACGTCCTCTCGGCCAGCCCCCCCCCCCCCCCGCCGTCCCCAGATACACTGCACACCACCTATTTAACACACGGGGGTGTTGTCAGGCATAATGACAAGCCATCTGAATAATGCCATCAGCTGGAGGGTGTCGATGGGACAGCTGCCTGCCCCGCTCCCCCAACGTGGAGGTTGAGTCAACACACTGCTTTCAAGCTGCAGCCTGGTGCTGTCACAAACCTCCACCCCGGTGATGGTGACGAGCTCCCCCTGACCTGTCAGGTGACAACTTACCTCTCACCCCTTCTCCTCTGCAACAACTAACTCCTAGCCCAAAGATTCCCAGCCGAGGCGGGCCCATCCCTCGGAGGTCCCGGATGTGGCAATCCCATCCCTGCGAAACCCAGCATCGCACCTTCCAGAGGCGAGGACAGGCTGGCCGCGCCCTCCCTTCCGGGTCCGGGCAGCTCACCTTCTTGGGGCTGGGCCGCGGCCACCATGGTTCTCTCTGCCCCAGAGCCCGAGCACCCAGACTGCACGACACCCCCACGCCTGCCCTCCAGGCATCCAGCTCTTTATAACTGCAGGATGCGAGGCTTGCATAGCGCCGCGCGACACTTCCAGAAAGTCACGTTGCTATTTTAGCACTCCCCTGACAAAGAGCACCGACAGACAGAGTGTCCTCGTCGGGTGGGGGGAGGGGGGCGGGGGGCGGGGGGGGCGGTGCGGAGGCGGGGGTCGTGAAAGGGCTCTTGGAGAGGACGCCGAGAATTTGGTTTTGTGTGTCCGTTTTTTGTTTTTCTTTTTGGACTCTCTGCGGGGAGCCCCCCCCCGGGCCCCCCCCCCCCCCCCCCCCCCCCCCCCCCCCCCAGCTGTCTTGATTAGTGGCTGTGAGTATGCTGGTCAGATCTGGGCATTAATGACGGCTAATTTGCCCGAGGTTGGTACAGCCCAGGCAGCAGACTCCGCACGACCAGCTTTCGCTGCCATATGGGCGGAAGCAGCTGTTTCAATTACTTTCGGTGCCCAGATGTGTCAGACGAGCCATCAGTCCTCCGCGGGGTACATCAGCCACACGGCAGCTAATTGCTTCCATCGCTGTGGAGCTGTGGAAAAGGGTTTGGGGGACAGCCGAGCGCTGGCTGTCGCGGGGCTCACAAGGCTAGCAAACGGGGATGCTGCGGCTAGACCTCCGTCTGCCCTGCCTGGCCCCCGCGACGCCCCCCACCCCCCCAACCCCGCCCCCCCCCGGGGCTGGCTGGCCGTGTCTTTGGCAGGTGCACACCACGGGCGAAGGCAGAGAGGCAGGTACCGCGTCCTGGGTTCTTGTGAGTCTCCCTCCCCACAGACCGTGGGTGGCAGGACCCAAAGGCATGGGGAGCTCTGCTCTGTGGATCCCAAAGAAATCAAAAGGACGTGATTTCAGTTAATAAGCAATCCGGGGTTGGCCATTTCAATCTGAGGCTTCAAAGCGCATTTTGAAAGGTTAGCGTCCCCCTCCTGGCGCCCAGAGAGTGATCAATGAATCAATGTGTGTGTTCTGTTTTCTGGTGGATCAGATTGAGGCCAGAGGGGAAGCGAAAGGAAAGGTCAGCCGCCACCCATTTCCCCCTGCACTCTCCTTGGTTCTCCGGGAAGAGAAAGCAGAAACAAATGTCAGGCAGGGATGTGTCTTCCCATTGTTTGGAGCAGGAGCGGTTGAGGAGAAACCGGTGGGCTAAATAGAAGGCTGTTATCATCATAATAATACATCTATTTAGGAAAAGAATAAACATTTGTTTTGTGCTAATTCTATGGTAATCAGGGTGATTGTACTGTACTTAGCTACGGCTTGTTGCCATGGTTATTCCAAGCAGTTTGTGGTTATTAATGGCCTAGAATAATCCACGGGGCTCAGTTTGAGACCCTTCATCAGAAACCTGAGTATTAACTCCACTGCTGACATCTCAACCGTCTCGGAGCGCAAAACAAGTTTGCTTTCTCTCAGCTTTGTATTAGGTGGCATCTAATCTGTATTACGAAATGGTTGGGTCCCTTCCTTCCCACTGCTTCTCTCCGAAAACACCTTGTACCCCAGGTCTTCAGCGTAATTAATGGAGCTCAGCATTTTTCAGATTGATCTCCTGATGAATATACGTTAATGCAATTTAGCAAAACATGTATTGAAGGAATTCGATGCATAACCTGGGTTTAGGAACAGGTCTGGAGTAGCCCAGGAATGGAGACGGAGAGCTAATTATCTCGAGCACAGCCAACCAGAGTTTAAACCAAAATTTAGACCCTCACCTCTGCCCAAGTCACATCGCTGAGCTGTGTCTCCATGATTCTACAACACAATGACTGATTACCCTTCTCAGACGCTCAAAGCAAGTCACAATAGACTACACTTGTCATTGGTGGTAGTGGTGGGGAGGGGTCTGTTTCTAATGGGTTTCAGTTGATAATCATCAAGAACTATGTTTCCTTTCGTTTTTTTAAACTTTATTTACTTTGAGTGAGAGAGAGAGAGAGAGAGAGAGAGAGAGAATATCCCAAGCAGGCTCTGCACTGCGAGCATGAAGCCCAGTGAACTTGAACCCATGAACCATGAGACCATGACCTAAGCCGAAGTCAAGAATCAGGAGCTTCACGGACTGAGCCACCCGAGCACCCCAAGAACTATGTTTCTTAAGAGAAAAATCAACAGACAGAGCACAAATGAGCACGGACTAAAATACGTGTGATCACGAGTCCCAGCCAAATTGTATCTGCAATTCTAAAATCAGGAAGATGGCATGCATTTCACCTGGCTGTTGCTGCGTAACAAAACCACCTCAAAACTCAGTGACGTAAAACCAGAACGACTTCCCATTTCTCGTGCTTCTGTGGTTGGCCTGGACTGCCCTGCTCCCCTCGGGAGCTGGCATTTGGCTGGGCTGGGCTGGGCTGGGCCATCAGGTCTCCAAACGGGCCTCCAGCTCCCACCTGGGTCCTGGCACTCAACATCAGGGGGACCGGGTTCTCTGGGGCGTGGCCATTCCTTCTAGGTGTTACCCCATCTTTAGGTCCCTTCCAGCTGGCCTCTCTCTAACAAGGAAGAACCTCATTCCAAGACAGCCAAGTCAGAACCTTCTCAAGTTCAGCTCCAGGCCTGGAGCCAATCTGAGGACCAGGCCAGGTTCAAGGCGTGAGGAAGAACACTCCAGATCTTCAGAGGAGAGCTTGCATGTAAGAGTAAGGGTGCCCGGGGAGGGCTTGTGGCGGCCCCCTCAGTATATGTGTTCAGGTTGAGGGGGTGCTAACAGGTAATGAGGAATATATTCTATTTGAAATAACTAAAGAAGTTGGCTTGTCCTTATATTAATTTCATGCAATTTCTTACAAAAAGAAAGCAAAACAAAAAACAAAAAAAAAAACAAAAACAAAAACAAAAAACCTTTGCATTCATAGTATTATCCTCTGTTTTGTTAAACCACGTAAAGTCTTGAAAAACTGAAAAACAGGGGTTTTCTCCTTTTTAAATCTCTCTACTGAAAACTGCCAAGTTGTATTGATTAGACTATTTCCCATGTCTTTTGTCCGCCTTTGAATGGTATGCATTAAAAAGCATCATTTGCTAAGAGAGGCCCACAGTTGTCATTCACAAGTGACTAGAGGAAGAAATTCTCTCAGTGTTCTCAATCCCCGTCTGCCCAGCCTTAGCAGAGCTGAGTGTCCCTTATCAGTGCTCTGGTGGCCGCTTCCTTGAGACAAGCCCACACTCTCCTGGGAAAATGTCACCTCCACCTGACTGTGGAGTAAAGCAATGGATTAGAAATGGCCCCACACGCATCAAAGCTACATGCATCCAGGGGGTTTGCAGCCATTGAGGTGAGCATTCTGAGAAACGATGCCCCTTGCCACAGCAGGGAAAGCAAAACTGGCAATGTCATCAAGCTCTGGACTAATTCAACTTGAGACTTTCAAACAGATAGAATCAAAAGGTAACCAACCACTCGCACAGTAGTGGTGCTTATCCAAGGTTGAACATTAGATCACCCGGGAAGCGTTAAAAAAATAAAGCCAGTTACTGGGGTCCCATGCCAGGCCAATTAAATTTGAATCTCTGGGGTTGCCTGGAGGAGGGAGTGGTCAGTTATGTGACCGACTTCAGCTCAGGTCATGATTTCATAGTTTGTTGCTTCAAGCCCCACATCAGGCTCTGTGCTGACAGCTCGGAGCCTGGAGCCTCCTTCGGATTCTGTGTCCTCCTCTGTCTCTTCCCCGCCCCTGTTCATGCTCTCTCTCAGTCTCTCAAAAAAGAATAAATGTTAAAAAAAAAATTAAAAAAAAAAAAAAGAATCTCTGGGGGGGGGGGCATACAGTATTTATAGTATTTAAAGAGCGCCGTGGGGAACCTTAGAAGGGGGTCC
>NW_024412416.1:16398761-16400632 GCF_014898765.1 Herpailurus yagouaroundi
TGTGTCTCCCTCTCTCTCTGCCCCTCCCCTGCTCATGCTCTGTCTCTGTCTCTCTTTCTCAAAAATAAATAAACATTTAAAAAAATTTTTTTTAAAAAGGAAAAAATTACAGGGAAAGACTGATCAGCCTGTCCATCATTTTAACTTTTAATAAAATAACAAAAATTTTTATTAGATCTGTTTACATCTCAGCATTCTCTTTTATTATTAATAATAGTTACACACAAGGGACATCTGGGTGGCTCAGTCAGTTTTGTGTCAGACTTGGGTTCAGGTCATAATCTCACATGAGTTTGAGCCCCACATCAGGCTCACTGCTGTCAGCTCCGAGCCCACTTTGGATCCTCTGTCCCCTCTCTCTGCCTCTCCCAGACTCTCTCTCTCTCTCTCTCTCCCTCTCTCTCTCAAAAAAAGGATCAAATATTTAAAAAAGAGTTACACACAATAGGTAACATTTATTGATTGCTGACTCTGTGCTAGGCACTATACTCAGCACTTTACATATATTGTCACCACCTCATCAACACCTCTATGAGCTAAATACTGGGGTTATTCCCATTTCCCTGATAAGGAACCTATAGTCATGAATGGTTAGTTAAAATGCGCCCTGTCACTCACCCAATGAACAGAGGTCCCGGATGTGGACCCGGTGTTTACTCCACAGTGTATACCCATTTTGAAGTCTCTTTTATTTTGAGAAAATTGAATGTTGGCATGCAGTCATGCAAAATTAGTAAAAGGAGCACCCACGTACGCCTTCACCCAGTTTTCCCCAATGGCGGGGGGCTACACATCATGGTAAAATATCATCGCCAAGTAATGGATACAACAAATTGATACCAATAAAACCAACTGACCATATTCAGATTTCACCAGCTTTGTATACACCCGTGTGTGTGTGTGTGTGTGTGTGTGTGTGTGTGTGTACTAATTTGATGCAATATTAGCTCGTGTATGGATACAAAAGACCACAATCAAGACACAAAATAGTTCTATCAAGAGTACCTCTTATGCTGCCTTTTGTAGGGAATCACCTCATTCTCCCTCCCAGCTCTCGAAACCCTGACAACCACAACCATTAGTATCTTCTTCTTATCTCGAAGTTTTTCGTTTCAAAAATGGTACACAAACAGAATTATGCAATAAGTAACCTTTTGGGACTGGCTGTTTTCACTCTGTAATTCCCTTGCGATTCACTCATGCCGTTGCTTGTATCAATAATTTGTTCATTTTTATCCTTCCGTGGTCTGGATGTGCCAGTTTGTTTAATCATTCACTGTTGGAGAACATTTGAGTGGCTTCCAGGTTTGGGCTATTATGAAGAAAGCTGCTATGAATATTCACACACAGGTTTTGATGTGGCATAAATTTTCACTTCTCTGGGGTAAATGCCCAAAGTGCAATTGCTGAGTCATACGCTGAACACGTTTCCTTTCTTTAAGAAACTGACAAACCCTTTTCCAGAATGGCTATACCATTTTCCACTCCTACCAGCAATGCATGAGGGGTGCAGTTTGTCCACATTTTCACCAGCATTTGGTGTTATTATTGTTTTTAATTTTAGTCTTTCTGACAGGTGTGCCGTATCATCTCACTGTGGTTTGAATTTGCATTTCCCTAATAGCTAAGGACGTTCACCAGCTTTGCTGGGCTTATCTGCCATCTGCATATCCCCTTCCATGAATTCTCTGTGCACGCCTTTTGTGCATTTTCTAATTGGATTCTTTGTTTTGTGTATACTTGAGTGTTGAAGGTTCTTTCATTATATCTTACTGTAAGGCCTTTGTTGCAATGTGATTTGAAAATATTTTCTCCCAGTCTATAGTTTATCTTTTCAGCCTTTTTGCTGGGTTTTTCACAGAGCAGAATAT
>NW_024412416.1:16400732-16403753 GCF_014898765.1 Herpailurus yagouaroundi
CCCCCCCCCCCCCCCCCGCTAAATTATCTATTTGTGTTTCCTCACTAGAATGAAAACATTTGACAGAGGGACTCACATCCCATATTTACTGCTATAACCCCAGCGCCCTGAATACTGCCCTGGGGTAAGCTCTCTGCTCAATAACGTAGACCAGATGAATAAGTAAATCTATACTATATCATGCTTCTTACAGATTCACGGTGTCCAGTCTCCCAAAGGCTCTGAGAGGTCCTACTCAAGTTGTTTAAAATCAGTGCTGCCCAAATCTGACAACTTACCGCGTTTAGTGGAAAAAATAAATAAAAATACTCAAAAATATTCTAAAGAACTACAGTTTGCTGGAAATCACTTTGGGAAACATTGAACTGTTGTCTTCCCATTTCACAGGTGAACAAGCTGAGCCTCTGAGGAGTCCAGAGGTACATCCAGGGCTGGTCCTCCATTCCCTGTTTAGGATACATTGGCTCCATCGCCTCCCCATGATGCATGGTTAGAAAATCTTTAGGGCTAATTAAAGCAGACACCGATATTTGTCTTTAGATTTTGAACAATGAGGTCTAGGGTCCAGGACGAGAGTGACTGTAAATGAAATAAATAATTATACATAAAATGTGTGGTTTGGTGCTTGTCACATTATATGCTCTAAGTAAATGAGACAGAACTTGCCAAAGAACATCTTCCCTCGCTCTATTTCCTGGTCTCATTCATCATATTCATAACATGCTTTTCAGTTCGCGAAGCCCTCTCACTATTTGAACCTCGGAATAAGCCCTAAGTAATGCGATTTTTCTTACCACATAGATAAGGACACTGAGCCACAGGGCTCTAAAGGGCTTTGTCTTGTTCCCTTAAATAGTAGGTCATGATGCACGATGCACACCCAGTTTCTCTGACCCATACCTGACATTGTTTTCATGGCACATTCCCTCTTTTAACTCCCTTTAGAATTAAATAATTAACTGAATGTTAACAGTCATTTCCTCAACAAAACATAGTCTGGATTCCAAAGAGTACATAATGGAATATGGTCTTCCTCTCTAGTATTTTTTTTCTGTCACAAATGAATACTGGAATACTAACATAGCCTGTGATTAACATTTGACAACTTCCAGCTCTACAGAGATGGCCTGATTCCTTTTTAAACTTTATTTTAAAATTTTCTGCAGAAAGGCTCTATTTCCCTGACTTATTTGTGCAGCTTTAATTGACTGCGTTTCCCTGGCTCAGTTTACCGTGGCCAAAGATGTCTACACCAAGAACCACATCACTAGAATTATGGTACATGCAGTGTCCGGAAGGAAAGGGATAGTGTACCTGAAGAAAATGAGACCGTAAGTCAATCAATTAATTAATCAGTGAATTAAATTAAATTAAAAATTTTTTTTATTTTTTTTTCAACGTTTATTTATTTTTGCGACAGAGAGAGACAGAGCATGAACGGGGGAGGGGCAGAGAGAGAGGGAGACACAGAATCGGAAACAGGCTCCAGGCTCCGAGCCATCAGCCCAGAGCCTGACGCGGGGCTCGAACTCACGGACCGCGAGATCGTGACCTGGCTGAAGTCGGACGCTTAACCGACTGCGCCACCCAGGCGCCCCTAAATTAAAATTTTTTACCACGATCCAGTACTTGGGTTCCCACTAGACAAGTATCCTTCCTCTCATATATATGGTCTTTTTTAACAATGTCCTGGCCTGACTTCAGCATGATATGCAGGAGTATTTTCCCTTTTTTCCAAATATTGGATAATTTTTCTTAATATCATGTACTGCCACAAATGCGTTTATCTCATGCCCTTCCAAATAGGAACGATCTAAACGCAAGATAGCTAGTTCCTCCAGAGGCTATGTCCTAGACCACTCTTTCCTCTCAGAGGTATTTCTATTCCTCGTAGTTTAATCTTCGTCAATCTACATATAGCCCCTTATGCGTCTGAAATGTATGATCTAAATTTTAAATTCATACGCCCAGAGCATTTGATATACAATGGTGATGGAAAAGCAGACATAACTTCGGTAAAACTCTCATTTGGCAAAAGAGAAAAGTAGAAACAGGAAAGGACGTTTACCATTATACTGTACATCATTTCCTTCCAATTAGTCATGTAAAGAGAAAAGATACGTTCATAAAAAGGCTTTGGGTATCCATTACCTGATTGACTTTCTTAATAGTGAAATGAATTCTCTCCTCAACCAAGCTGGCTACCCCCATCGTTTGGCCAGCGCGATGTTGTCCTCATTCAATGTCATGCGTAGGCAGACACAAAAAGGAGAATGGAGGGGCGCCTGGGTGGCTCAGGTGGCTAAACGTCTGACTTTGGCTCAGATCATGGTCTCACGGTTCGCGAGTTCGAGCCCCGCATGGGGCTTGCTGCTGTCAGAGCTGAGCTGTCTCCCTTTCTCTCTCTGCCCCTCCCCCTCTCGCTCTCCTTCTCCCAAAAGAAAAATGGAAAGAGTCTTCCAGCAAGGAGTGTGCTCGCTTAGCACTGTATTTACAGTTGGAGTAAGTACGTGTGTCCAGGATAGATTTAAAGACTGGTGTCATTTGGTGCCCCCAGATCACCAGCATCTGAATCCATGAAGGGTAAAAATTGTAGACTATTGGGCCCTAACTCAGCCCAACTAAACGTTTAGGTGTGGGGTTTAGCAAGTGGCCTTTTAACATGATCCCTGATATGCAGTAAAATTTGACTACTGTCAGAATTAATCAATCAAACTGCTTCTGATTAAACCTTGGGCATCTGTGTATCAATTTGAAAATGATAATGTTTCTAAGCTTGCCAATAATCAACTATATATGTGTGTGTGTGTGTATGCATATATATGTGTGTATACACACATATGGGCCATATATATAATGTACATATGCACACCCACATATATATACATATATATGTGTATGTATCTGTGTGTATGTATATACACATACATATATGTATATGTGTGTATATATACATATACATATATGTATATACACACATGTATATGTATGTATATGTATATGTATATATACACACATATA
>NW_024412416.1:16403763-16423856 GCF_014898765.1 Herpailurus yagouaroundi
TACACACATATACATATATGTGTGATCATGTGTGTATGTATATGTATATATGTATATATACACATGTATATGTATGTATATGTATACTGTTGCTTATTGGCAAGCTTGGAAACATTATCATTTTCAAATTGATACACGGATGACTGAGGTTTAATCAAAAGCAGTTTGATGTGTGTGTATATATATATATATATATATATACACATACACACATATATCTAGCTAGCTTAGCTATGCCCTTTAAAATTACATTTTAATTTTAGTTTCTTAGTCCCAGACTTAGAGACTCTGCTTTGGGATACAATTGAAAAAAAGCAAAACAAAACAAACAAAAACAAAAACCCTCCAGACTACCTGAAGAGAGCTGATTCAGGCTGGTAAGCGTCCTCAGGAGCCCCTGTAAGGCAAGGGGTTCATGAGACTAGGCACTTGGGTGAGACGGTGTGAATCTTATTGTCTGTAATTCTTCTGGTTCTCCTGGAATATCCCTGCTCGAAATGGAAAATTCTAGGGTTGCACATCAGTGCTCTAGAATTACGGTTAAACCAAAATTTGCCGATCTTCTACAAAAATCATGAACTACACACAGAAAGTGCTTTACTTTGTACAAATACTATGTTTTGATAACCCAAAGAAAGTCTGATACTTGCAAATAAGCAAATAAAAGAGATAAAGTGATCTTCGTTATCAAGTTAGGGCACCATCTACGAAGCTCGTAGGAGGATCATCAGGCCCTCTGTTGTTGCTTAGGGTCCAGATATTTCACAACCTTTTAAAAACCAGTGTTTATTTGTAGACACCTGAGAAACTGTAAGTGATTTTTGTCCTATGCAATGCAAATGATCACTCAATACTAATGAAAGCGGTTTCTGTTTCATAGTGATGAAATGTTTTCTGTTCGGTGAAAAATGACCCTAAAGGTTGTAGCATAATTGCTGTGCACATATCCACCATTACTTACCTACCTTACCAATATTATGTCCAGAGTTCGCTTTCCCTTACCTAACTATCTATGCATCATTTTCTTATGTCTTTCTCTGAAAGCAGAAAACTTTGATACATGATCACAGTATATTTGAATTAAAAGTATGTGTTATTGGGGCACCTGGGTGGCTCAGTCGATTGAGGTTCCGACTTCGCCTTAGGTCATGAGCTCACGGTTCGTGGGTTCGAGACCCGCATCGGGCTCTGTGCTGACAGTTCAGAGCCTGGAGCCTGCTTTGGATTCTGTGTCTCCCTCTCTCTCTCTCTCTCTCTCTGCCCCTCCCCAGCTCATGCTCTCTCTCTCTCTCTCTCTCTCTCTCTCTCTCTCTCTCAAAAATAAGCATTGAAAAAAAAGTATGTGTTTTTAAATCTTGAAAATTATGCTTTCTGATGGCTTACACCAGTCTGGCTCCTCCCTGTTTTCTTTCAAGTGAGCCAGTTTCAGTGCAGCTCTGTTGCAGCACCTCATGAAAGGCCAGGAGTAGCTGGCATGCTCAATATCTCCACGTTTTTATGCCACGTTGCCTAAAGACACACACTTTGTGGGCATATGGTCTGAGTCCCAAGAGACTACAGGCACTAGTTGAACCAACTGCTTAGCTGTGGCGTAGCGAAGACAAAGCTAACTTCCCAGCACAAAACAGAAGGATTCTGACTGCGTCACACCCCGCCTGAACTTAGCCAACTCCACGTGTTAGGGTCTGCCACATAACTATCCCACTTTGGTCTTAGATAGGACTCGGTTTTATCAGTGAAAAACAACAACAACTACTACAGCCATATGAAGGAGATCGGCTTGGGAAAATCAAACATTGAATATACCAGCGGTAGGACACGGCTTCATTTTAGGAGCAAATGGGAAGAGACACAGGACGCCCCACTGTTCTTACTTTTGCTGTCTCTCCCTCCCCTTCTCCTCTCTCTCTCCTTCTCTCTCTCTCTCTCTCTCTCTCTCACACACACACACACACACACACTCACTCAACTCTACCCCTCTGGCAGGCCACCCTACTTCTCACCTCCATAGAAAAGCTTTGTCCATAAAATGGCTGCCAGTATTTCCGCTCTTTATGTTGTTTTACCATCTCTCCCATCAGAGAAGGACGACTCTCTTTCAGAGTTCCAGTTAAGAAGGGGGAGAAAAAAACAAGCCCAGGGAGGACTTTATTTGGCTTGGGTAAGGGTCCTACCCCTGTCTATATCTAACGTGGCAAAGGTCATGGAGTCACGCACGCAAATCCTACGTAAACCCCTGGCTGAAATGTGGGGAGCCATTGTTGCCGTGGGAGCCAGAAGAAGGTGAGAGTGAACAAGAGGTATCCACCGGTGGAGCTGTCAGTGGGAACAAGGATAATATACAATCTGGGGTGGGAGGGCAAGTTGAAAGGAACTGAGCGTCCTTAGTCATTGGGGCCACGCTGCATGAGGGAGACACACCAACCCCGCAGTGAGTAGTTTGGGGTCCTAGTCTCAGCTTGAACGCAGCTTGGGGACCTGAGACCATGGCTTCTCCAAACCTCTGTGTCCTCATCTGAAAGCGTCAATAAGGATCTCTCCAGGCAGCGCTCCTGACAGGATTCAGAAGACAACTTGGGCAACACGTCAAGCATGTGCCTTGCACAGTTCACATGCACGAAAGAGAAGAAGCTATTTCATCCAGAAGAGGAAAAGCTCAGGGAGGGAGATAGGAGAACTGCCTTCACATTTTTCAAAGCCTGTCACATGCACGTAGGTTTCAGCTTTTTCTGTGTACTCTGGAGCATAGAAATTCTGTCAAGAAGTTACAAGGCAGCGAGTTTTACTTCGATAAAAGGGGAAAAAAAAACAGAATGAAAGTATTAATGAACTGGGGAGGACGGAGTAAATTTCTCCCAAGATTTTTTTTTCAAGCAAATCTTGACTTTTTCTTTCCCAAAGATAATGTCAAGAATTTGCCAGTCATTTGGAGGTTAGCTCAGAGGGTATCGTCAATGCCTCCCACCTCTGAATGTGTGTGCTTCTATCACCAGGGATGGAGGGCATGGCATCCCCAAAGCCAGAGGCGACACTTCCAAATCCAGGTGACATGGCCCGGCCACCTGCATCCTTGATCCCCATGCCGTGGATTCTAGTAAATCCAACTCCATTGTACCGTGCTATTTTTAAGTATTAAAAGCACTGAGTTCTCATTTATATCTCTACTGTGACCAGAAACTTATAATTTACCTTGCACTATGAAAAAGAACAAACAGGCATCGTTGAGAAACAAATCTGCCACATCCTTCCTCGTCCAAGATTACTCCGCGTTCCGAGGCATTCTAGTCTTCATTTAAATTCCCATTTCCGGGGCACCTGGGTGGCGCAGTCGGTTAAGAGTCCGACTTCAGCCAGGTCACGATCTCGTGGTCCGTGAGTTCCAGCCCCGCGTCAGGCTCTGGGCTGATGGCTCGGAGCCTGGAGCCTGCTTCCGATTCTGTGTCTCCCTCTCTCTCTGCCCCTCCCCCGTTCATGCTCTGTCTCTCTCTGTCCCAAAAATAAATAAATGTTGAAAAAAAATTTTAAATTCCCATTTCCCAGATTATGAAGAAGATTGAGCATCTCTGGTAATGTGCATTAGTGAAAAGCATTTCTCAGAGAATGAGTTAGTCCTCCATGTGCTCCAACGATCTGGAGGACGAAGAGCAGAAGACGTGCTGAGGAAAATAAGAGGAGAGAGTATGGTGGAATTGAACCAGGGGTCCATGGCCTTGAAGGTGGTGAGAGAGACGACCTAGCACGATTCATGATGATTCCAGCGGGAATCTACCACATGCCCTTTCTTTACCGGTTCTTCGTCCGGCACCAGATACATCCTTTTGGAGCCTGTTATGCTATTCCCTAGTATCTTTTATTTGACCTCCAACCTTCTTCCTCAGGAGAATTTCAGCAAGAAGCGCAGGGGACCTCAGCCTCTGAACCTGGCTGTCTCTTAATTGGGAGTCTAGAAATGACAGTGACCACATCACACTTTTAATATGCCAATATCAATGCTGCCATTCCAATATGATCCCTTCTGATTTTGCAGTGCTAACATCATTCTTTTGTCCTCATTTGCAATCACTACTGGCTGGCTACCAAATTCCTATGTGTTACTGTCAGAGGGAACAACTGTGTGTCCTTGTGTTTTGTATTTTAAAGAACAACCAAAAGGTACAGTGTTTCTTTTTTTTTTAATTATTTATTTATTAATTTTTGTTTATTTTTGAGAAAGAGACAGAGTGCGAGCAGGGGAGGGGTAGAGACAGAGAGGGAGACACAGAATGCGAAGCAGGCTCCAGGCTCTGAGCTGTCAGCACAGAGCCTGATGCGGGGCTCGAACTCACGAACTGTGAGATCATGACCTGAGCCGAAGTTGGATGCTCAACTGACTGAGCCAGCCAGGCGCCCCAAAAGGTACAGTATTTCTAAGGTTGTCCTGTTACAAATGACTTTATCCTTTGTTTATAAATGTTTATTCATTTTGAGAGAGAGAGAGAGAGAGAGAGCATGAGTGCAAGATGGGGAGGGGCAAAAAGAGAGAGAGAAAGAGAGAGAGAATCCCCAGCAGGCTCTGCACAGTCAGCACAGAGCTCGATGTGGCACTTGATCTCGTGAACCGTGAGATAATGAATGACCTGAGCTGAAATCAAGAGTCAAAGATCATGACCTGAGCTGAAATCAACAGTTGGATGCCTGAGCCACCCAGGTGCCCCACAAATAACTGTATTCTTTCTGAAATAGCTGTATAGTTATTCCAGCTCTAGCCTCCAGCTCATTGTCTGGTGGCTAAGTGTGTAGGTAGACAAGTATCCATGCATTTTGTCTTGTTGGGTGTTCAAAGCAACTAACTCAGTCTCAGGCATTCTGAACACACAGTCTTCCAGCCTGAAACTCATGTAGAATTGCCCTTTAGGGACCTTACCGTGAAGACAATAAAAAAAAAAAAAAAAAACTACTCAGTGGTAGAACTTCTAATAACACCAACACAATATGGCCATTCTTTCCACAAGTTTGCTTCAATATATTATGCTGGAACAGGAATTCGATGTAACATTTTGCAAAGAGACAAAGGATTGGTAAATAAAGGAAAGAGAGTGCAAGAAACGGCAGATTTCCATGTGACATTTCTATGCGCTACAGCATGTAAACTAGATCAACGTAGTGCAAAATGTTTTAAAGTGTATTGCAATTTAATGAAGGAAGGTTAGCTTTTTCAACAGATGTGGTAGAGACAAATGATATCCATAGGCAAAAAAATAAAGATCAACCTAAATCTCACCCTCTATACAAAAATTAACTTAAAATGCATCACAGGGTCCTTTGTGGCCCATACAAATTTTAAGAATGCATTAAATGTGTAGGTTGCTTTGGGTATTATAGACATTTTAACAATGTTTTTTCTTCCAACCCATGCACATGGAATGCTTTTCCATTTCTTTGTGTCCCCTTCAATTTCTTTCATAAGTGTGCTCTTGTTTTCAGAGTACAGATCTTCTGCCTCTTTGGTTAGGTTTATTCCTAGGTATCTTACGGTTTTCAGTGTAATTGTAAATGGGATCAATTTATTGATTTCTTTTTCTGCTGTTTCATTATTGGTGTATAGAAATGCAACAAATTTCAACAAAAGTGCCTTGGCCAAGTTCATGTACTAGGTCTAGAAATTTTTTGGTGAAGTATTTCAGGTTTTCTACGTTGACCATCATGTCATCTGCAAATAGTGACAGTTTGACTTCTTCCTTGCCAGTTGGATGCCTTTTATTTCTTTTTCTTGTCTGATTGCTGAGGCTAAGACTTCTCGTACTATGTTAAATAGTAATGATGAGAGTGGACATCCCTGTCTTGGTGCATAGAGGAAAAGCTCTCAGTTTTTCCCCATTGAGGATGACACTAGCTGTGTGTCTTTCATATATGACCTTTATAATGTTGAGGTATGTTCCATACCTTGTTGAGGGAAACAAACCATAAAAGACCTTTAACAATACAGAATAAACTGAGGGCTGATGGAGGGAGGTGGGTGGGGGCATGGGCTAGATGGGTGATGAGTCCTAAAGAGGGCACTTGTTATGATAAGCACTGGGTGTTGTATGTAAGTGATAAATCACTTCTGAATCAAGTGAATCTACTGAATCAAATTCTACTGAAACCAATATGGCACTTTATCTTAATTAGCTAGAATTTAAATAATGTTTTAAAAAAGCGATCGCAGACTTAATAGTAAAACATAAAATGTTTAGAAAAAAAAGAAAATGTTGTGATATAGAAGTACACAAAGAGTTCATAGACTTGACACCAAAAACACAATCTATAAAAGAAAAAAATGATAGATTGGACTTCATTAAAAGTAAAAAAATTCTGCCCAATGGAAGACCCTATAAGAGGATGAAAAGATAAGCCACTGAGTAGGAGAAAATATTTGCAAACCACATATCCAAAAAAGGACTTGTATGAGACCATATAAAGAACTCTCAAAACTCAATAGTAAGAACAAACAACATAGAACAAGACAAAAACAATCCAGACAGAAACTAGGCCCTGGACATGGGCGGACATTTTACTAAAGAAGATGCACTGATGACACACAAGCATATGATAAGATGCTTAACATAATTAGCCATTAGGGAAGTGCAAATTAAAAGCTGAGATGTCACTACACATCTACCAGAACGGATAAAATAAAATAAATAAAATTAAAATAAAATAAAATAAAATAAAATAAAATAAAATAAAATAATACCATCATATGGCTGATGGGAAATGTAAAATGGTAGAGTCACTTTGGACAAGAGTTTGGCAGTTTCTTATAAAATTAAACATATACTTACCATATAACCTAGCAATTGAACCAGAGATATAAAAACTTGTGTTACACAAATAGTTGTGCATGGATGTCTATTCATGTATGAGTTTTATTCACAAATGTCAAAAACAAATGTCCTTTAATGAGCGAAAGGTTAAACAAACAGCGGTACATCCATTCAATGGAATACTACTCAGCCAACAAAAAGGAAACAAGCTATTGATATGGGCAACGATGTGGATGAATCACAAGGGGAATATGGTGAGTGAATGTAGCCAATCCCCAGAAGTTACATACTAGATAATTCCATTTATAGAACGTCTTTGAAATGACAAAATGAAGGAGATGGCGAACAGATTGGTGGTCGCCAGGGTTGGAGGTAGGTGGGATAAAGGTGATAGAGGTAGAAAAGGGCAGATGGAGGGATCCATGTGATGCAACTATTCCATATCTCGATGGAGGTGGCGCTGACACTAATCTACACAGGTAGTAAGATTGCATTGAACTACATCCGTGCATGCGCGCGCGCGCACACACACACACACACCCCAAAAAGTGTTTGTAAAACTAAGGAAATCTGTGGTGGATTGTACCCATGCCAATATACGGGTTGTGATACTGCCCTGCAGTTATGCAAGATGTTATCCGTGGAGAAACCTGGGTGAAGAGCGCATGGGTTCTTTTTGTATTATATCTTATGCCTGCGTGTGCATCTGCAATTTTTTCATGATAAAGCATTTAAAAATGTACCAAAATATGAGTACTGACCATGTGTGAGCCTCTGAGGGCTTTGTAAACATACTGGAAACACCTGGGGGTGCCTGGGCAGCTCAGTCGGCTGGGCATCCGACTTCAGCTCAGGTCATGATCTCACCGTCCGTGAGTTCGGGCCCCGCGTCAAACTCTGTGCTGACAGCTCAGGGCCAGGAGCCTGTTTCAGATTCTGTCTCCCTCCCTCTCTGCCCCTCCCCGCCTCACACTCTATCTCTGTCTCTGAAAAAGGAATAAAAAAAATTTTTTTTTAAAAAGGAAATACCTGCACCTGCCACTTCCCTATTCTTCTGTGATCTGATCACCCCCTCTTGGGCATTAGTGTGTTCTGTTCCCCCCACCTGAGAACACTGTTCCCTCAGGTCTCTGCCTCTCAGTGTTCTGTAGTTCCTGCAGGAACTTCTCCAGGTGGAAAGGGATGGAGGGGAGGCGTTCCTGGTATGAAACTCTTTTCAGTGCAACATAAGCCTGAATGAACTGTAGTAAAATTCTGTAGCCTGTTCTTAATGCAAGACCGCGATTCTCAACGCACGGTCCCGGTGGCTCAGGAAGAGGATTTTAGCCTCAGCCACATTCTGTGTCTAGAGGCGCTCTCTCCCCACACGGTTCAATTTTTGGTGTTTGCGCTTTGGTTACCCATTTTAGACTTTCTCCTGGGGGAGAGGGGGTTCTCTGTGGCACCTGAGATAGTGTATTACTTCCTCGGAGATGCTCTATCAGCATTGATCTTCAAAAAGACAAGCTATCCAAATATTTATTCTTCTCTTCCAGAAGGTTCCTTACCTCTGCACATTTGCCTCTCCTTCCCAGCTGTCTTCAAAAGCACACAGGATGCACAGCATTGTTAAGGCAAAGATGCATTCTATTGTTCTACATGAGGCCAGGGGACAGAGCAGTGTCATGGTGGATTCCAGACACAGAGGCTCTCAGGAAACTAAGTGGGATTTGTTCTCAAGCTATAATAACAATTATAATAATTTGGGAGTGCCCAGAATTGTTGCCAGGTTCCTGGTTGAAACCTCCAAGGCCAGTTCCGATCTCCACAGCTCTCCTCTTCTAGACCTGAATAAAAAGAGTTCGTTACTGTCGAAATTGACAAACAAAAAGTTGCCATTTACCTGACTGCAGATATTCTATATTATCATGGCCCCAGGCCCTCTGAACCTTTTGCCAAAGCTCAATCTGATGTTAGGACTTTTCTGGGCAAGCTCCCTGCCTTGCTTCTGCCCTCCCTCCAGTTTCCCAAGGGGAGATCTCTCCAGACAGGCTCTGGGTATCTTCACAGCTTGGAGTCGGAGCCAGTTTAACCCTATGCCGAGGGAGATACCTGTTGTTCCCTCTCTCTCTCTTTTCATGCCTTTGTCCTAGGAGTGATTTCTTCCTCGGATGGTCATCAACAAGAACCTTCACTACTCGGACAAATTCTCCTGGCGTCTGTGATCTGTGCTACGCCGTGGTGCTGTTTACCAGCTTTAAGAATCAATGCAAGTTCGACAGGCAGATTGGGGGGTGGGAGGATGTGAGCAAATGAAGAAATGAGTAAACCTGCGAGTCAGAGAGGCCGCCTGGCCCACATGCATTTGTGTGTGCACAGGACTGCAAAGAGATGAAATTTCCAAAGGGTGTGAGACCAGAGGTGAAAGATCTTGAATGTCATGGTGAGGAGCTGGTGCCTTAGTTCTTTTGCATCGCTGGAAGAGAGGTAAAAGAAGCGAGCTGAACTGTAAAGAGTCCCCTGCTTTAACGGTCCCTCCGATGCCATTCCCAGAGCCCAGCTGTTAGACTCGATAGTCACCTTTTAAATTAGTAGAGATAAATAGGCTTCGCTAATGCCTGAGTTTTTTGATTTAGGCATACTTGAGCCTTACTCGTGGAAAAGCGAACGCAGCCTCGAAGAGAAACTTACGCCAAGGACAGAATGATAAATAAGGGAAACCCACGCTCCAAGCTTAGGAATACGATTCAACGACAACAACAAAAGTCTGTCAAGCCTCCAGAAAACCAGGTGATAAAGGATGATTGTCAGTAAAAAGGATTCAAAGGACAGTAGCACATTTTCGAGCTCTGGTGCCTGGGGAGGAGGAAAAACTGCCTTTGCTGACAAATGACAGCCTTTTCCATACGGGGGCCATGGCTCCCGGGGTCTCCAGACAGCTCATAGATTGTCATTCTCTTTATGAAAAGGTGTTGATCAAATGTTGGATGGAACGCGATGTAATAACTTACTTTCGAATTGCTCTAGAAACCTTCTCCAATAAGTGAACTTGCAAACGGGTGGGTGGGGAAGCCACCTGGTCGGGTCAAGTGGGACAAAGACAGGTTGGCAACGTCAGGTACCTTGCAGCCATCCCAGGGGGCGTGGTGTTGCCGTGATGGTAAACAAGGTAACACAGGTGAGCCAGCTTCATCAGTGGAACCCTCTGTAGGGTATCTATCATGAGACTATAATGAAACCATGCTTGTGTTTATGAGTCCAAACAAAAGACCTTCGTTGCCCCTCCTGTGTTGGGAACCAGGGCGACAGTGACCAACCTCGACAGCTCCCATCCCTGCGCACACAGAGCTCATAGCCTAAGAAGAGAAGGAGCAGAGGCACGCCCTTCAACAAGCGATGAGAGTCACGTGGGTAAGCGTGAGGACAGGAGGACGCTGTCCCACAGGATCACAGCTTCGCCAAGGCAGGTTGTCCTGGGGAAATAGCACCTGAAACTGGAGACTGAGGTTGCTATGTTAGACAGGGTCCTAGACAGAGGGGAGGAGGGGCCACAGGCCTGGGCGGGGGGGTCGGGGGAGGGGGGGGGGGTTGGAAATAAGTGTCCAGCGCGTTTCAGGTCAAACGGGCACTTGGAGGCCATGGTAGAGAATTTGCACTTGACAAAAATAAGAATAGGAAAAAGGTCTGTGCTTCCTTCCCTTTACTCAACATGTGCTTTTGGGCAGAAAACGTTGCATATCACACGAGTCTCCATTCTTTGTTCTGTCATGAATAAATTATCAAGAGCATTTTTACCTCTCACATGAGTTTATATTGCTTAAACTTTTTAGACCTTAGTGTTCACACGTGCATTTTCCATTTTCTGTACCAGGTTCCAAAAAGTATTGAACTGTGGTTTCTTGAAATTAGCTCTTTATTTTTTTTTTCAATATATGAAATTTATTGTCAAATTGGTTTCCATACAACACCCAGTGCTCATCCCAAAAGGTGCCCTCCTCAATACCCATCACCCACCCTCCCCCCCCACCCCCATCAACCCTCAGTTTGTTCTCAGTTTTTAAGAGTCTCTTGAAATTAACTCTTTAAAGAGGTGAAGTGTGTACCCACAGGATTCCTACTGTTTGGGTTCCCATTTCCTTTTTAAGTAAAATACTTGATTCAGTTGACGTTCCTAAAGGGTTGTTTCATTAAATCATGTATTCATGGAGGACAGCTGGCTGGGATGCCCAAGTTATATATGATTAGATATTATACAATATCATAAAATGTATGTTGACACTACAATCCCATTAAATATGCTTATTTTCTGGATTTGTTATAAAAAAATTACAGATTACCAATAATGGTAATTGGCCAATAAAGGCCAATTCTGTCCTTCTCCCTTAGCACTCCATGTGAGCCCTTCAGACTGCGTAACTTGGAACTGGATCATTCTGTGACCTCAGAGATGATATAGAGTTTGAAGCATGAGCATCGACACAGTGTTGAATTCCGCCTTTGCTGTGTAATACAAGGCAAGATGCTTATTACGGCCTCTGTTCTCCAGTGTCTTCATGAAGAAAACAGTCGTACCTCACAGATTAAGAATTGCACGAGTCCAGGGCTCCTCAGTGGCTCAGTCGATTAAGCAGCTGACTCTTGGTTTGGGCTCAGGTCATGATCTCATGATTCATGGGATCGAGCCGCGTATCGAGCTCTCTGCCGACAGCACGGAGCCTGCTCAGGATTCTCTCTCTCCCCCTCTTTCTGACCCTTCCCCACTCTCTCTCTCTCTTTCAAAATAAATAAATGAACGTTAAAAAAAAAAAAAAAAAGAATTGCACGAGACAATCATGTAAAGTCTTCCAGGCTTTGCCTGGAAGGAAGTAAGCTCTCAAGGTTAATTTGATTATTAATTATTTTTTTTATTAATTATCATTCTTTTCCATGCTTACATAGAATTACTGGAGAATAACATATTTTTAATGAGGAAATTTTCTGGTGATTAAAGCTTAACACTCCCAAACGTACCCATTTTTTGAATATTTTGGAATGGAATCCTGCTAACTGTGAAATCCGTTATTAACACGTATTGAAATAATTGCAATTGCCTCTAGGAATCATTATCCTGAATAGCAAATTTATCATTAAGCTGCAATAGAAGTGTCCTCAGGAAGAGTTTACCCCTACACTAAATGGCCCTAAAGAATTCCTTTTCTCTAATCGTTACTTTGCAAAAATGTTGTCGCTAGTTTTTGTTTTTTGTTTTTTTAATCCTGTCTTACCACCAAGAGATGGGTGGGCCATCCACGTGGCTGCAAGTGTACCCACCTCTAGTATCCCCAAACTTCTATTTTTATTGTTAATACGTTGTGAATTACAAAACCAGGGAGATAAGCTTGTTGTGTCTTAAAAGAGTAATGAGGATTTCAGGGAAACCTTTGGATTGAGAAAAGTCCATACATTTTGTGCTCCAATTTTTAAAAAAAAAATTTTTTAACATTTATTTATTTTTGAGACAGAGAGAGATAGAGCATGAGCAGAGGAGGGTCAGAGAGAGAGGGAGACACAGAATCCGAAACAGGTTCCAGGTTCTGAGCTGTCAGCCCAGAGCCCGATGCGGGGCTTGAACTCACGGACCGCGAGATCATGACCTGAGCCGAAGTCAGACGCCCAACCGACTGAGCCACCCAGGCACCCCTGTGCTCCAATTTTTATGGTTTCTATGCCCTCCACCAAATCCCTCCCAGTACAGTTTCTCTTTTAGAGGGATTTTCTGTTAGAAGAAGAAGTTTTGCTTAAAATAACAGAACTGTAGCTCCTCATTCACTCTGAGAAAAGTCTAACACTTTCATGCACACAGAAAAATAATGGTGAGGGGCGCCTGGGTGGCTCAGTCAGTTAAGCGTCTGACTTCAGCTCAGGTCATGATCTCACAGTTCGTGAGTTCGAGCCGCACATCGGACTCTGTGCTGACAGCTCGGAGCCTGGAGCCTGCTTCGGATTCTGTGTCTCCCTCTCTCCCTGCCCTTCCCCTGCTGGTACTCTGTCTCTGTCTCTCTCAAAAATAAACAAACGTTTAAAATTTTTTTTAGAAAAGGGAAAGAAAAATAATGGAGATAAAACAGTCAGCTGCTTACACCCTTCGGATCCCACCTGGACTTCCGGACGCGGAAACTTTTACAACGTTGAAGTTAAACTTTGACGTCCCACTTGGAATTAGAACAGCCACATCTGTATTATGGCTTATTTAAGTGTGTTTCTGAAAAGGGAACAGTTTTGTCTGCTTAACCAGAAATCAGTTAGCACTCATGCACACACAAAGGTACCAAAAATACAAAAAATTGGGTTTTTTGGTACAAAGTTTTTCTTCCAATTGATCTTCTGAAGTGTCTGGGCTGTATTTGATTCTTCAAATTGAATGATGAGTAGAGTTACTTCCGAGAGATCAGAGGTAGAATTAATGTACATAACCATTCTCATCTCCAAGAAAAGATAGGTGCTTCACTAAAAAACTGATTTTTATAGCCAGGTTGATAAGGTGCAATGAGGTCACACTGCGGAGTGCTCATGGTGACTCCAGGTCGCCCTGTTTTGCTGTCTGCCCAAATGACTAGTTGCTTGATGTCATGTAGGTTCGCACTTGTCTTAATGGCAACAGCAGGCGAACAATGTGTTTCAGATGAGTTACTTGTTCCTCGGGCTGGTCTGATAGCAATAACTGCAGAAGTAATAAATTGCCAAGTTGCGTGTTTAAAGGTTTGGTTTGGAGGTCAGACTTTCATGTTAACTCAACTGATTAAAAAGTGAGACTTTTCAAATATTGTTTCTGCTTTCAGAAACTGAAATGACAATTAAGTTCGCTGAGGGACCACGAACATTTTCAGAAGGAAGTTGGAGCCAGATGGTACCATCTCAGCTGCTAGGTGTTTCCAATAACAAGGAAAAATAAATCCAAGCAAAGGTTGAGCTAAACAAGCTCTAAAAGTGACAGTAAGGGTGTTAAAAGAAGAAGAAGAAGAAGAAGAAGAAGAAGAAGAAGAAGAAGAAAACCTGTATGCAGTTAAGGCAGCGATGAGATGTAGTGAAGAGGCCAGAAATGCCGAGGAAAGTCTTAAAAGATCCTATTGGAAGCCAAGCCAGTTTAAGACTCAGGGGCCACAGACGTTCCAGAGACTAAGAAAAGTGAACAAGACTTAAACACAGAACTCTTTTTGTTTTTGTTTTTAAAGTTTATTTATTTGTTTTGAGAGATGGAGAGTGTGTGAGCAGGGGAGGGAGACAGAAAGATGGAGAGAGAGAGAGAGAGAGAGAGAGATCCCATCGCGGGGCTCAGCCTCGCAAACTGTGAGATCATGATCTGGGTGAAAATCAAGAGTCAGGGGCAGAACCAACTGAGCCACCCAGGCACCCCAGATTTTTTTTTTTTTAATTTTTTTTTTTTAATTTTTTTTTTCAATGTTTATTCATTTCTGGGACAGACAGAGACAGAGCATGAACGGGGCAGGGGCAGAGAGAGAGGGAGACACAGAATCGGAAACAGGCTCCAGGCTCTGAGCCATCAGCCCAGAGCCCGACGCGGGGCTCGAACTCACGGACCGCGAGATCGGACTGGCTGAAGTCGGACGCTTAACCGACTGCGCCACCCAGGCACCCCAGCACCCCAGATTTTTGATGAAGTTTAAAACCAGGGCAGGGATGAGCAATTGCAAACCTATCGGCTTCCGGAAAGGAGGGCGTTTTTTAATTTATTTTTACTCTTCTGTTTTTGGCATTTATTTAGTAGTTATTTCACACCAGGCAGTAAGAGGTTCCAAATATCAACTCATTAAATCTTTCAAACAAGCCTATGAGGTAGGTACTGTTATTTCCCCCCCAGACAGCCTGGTCACCGTGTTCACCCCCTTACCCATCCCACTATCCTAAAGGAAGACCACCCTTCATGCCTGTGTCCCCAGAACTTCTCCCTGCCCAATGCAGACCAGGCACCAGGCACGAACCTCGGGGGCCTAAGGACACACACACTGCAAAGATTGTTCTGTTTCCTGTTTGAGCAGAAGCCAACTTCAACCCTTCCGGTCCAAAGACTGCACACTGAATCAGAGAGGAGTCATTGACAAGAATAGGTTCAGATTCCTATGAGCTCATGGGTTCTTTCTGCGCCTCAATTTCAACATGCAGAGCAACCTACTCTATCTATCTAATAGATATTTTTTTTTTCTGTAACTCCCTGGGGCCAGGCACAGTTCTTCATGCCGGAATTTCAGCAGAAGACTAGTGGACAGGGCCTCCTCTTGGTGACAAAGCAATCGAGTTCGTTCCAGATGTCATTAGTGTTAAGACAAGTTAGGGCATGGAGTGATGGGGGGGGGTGGTCAGTAAGTAGGACTTCCTTGAGCAGGTCTCCTTGAGAAGGCCGCATTTGGATGGGGTCTTGAAGACTAAGAAGAAGCCAGCCTTTCACACCGCTGAGGAGGGAAGGGCTTCCCCAGCAGAGGGAACGGCAGGTGCACAGAGCCAGATGTGGGAAAGCTTCTGGTATGCTCACAGAACAGCAGGTAGAGCTTACTGGGCAAGAAGCAAGAAACGAGGGACTTGCGGTGTGGGCAGAGATCAGAAAGGGCCAGACGTGAACACCTTGTGCCCACGGCAGAGTTTGGAGATCGCTCCAAGAAACATGAGACACCCAAGAGAGTTCAAAGCAGGGGGATCGTTGACGTTTGAAAATAATTCTTACAGCTTCTACAGGAAGGTGGATTGGTTAGGGCAAAAGCGGAAGCAAGAAGGATGTGGCCATAGAATCTAGGAGGAAGAAGGCAGAAGCAGAGATGAGGGGGCAGAAAGCTGGCAGGTGCCATCAGCACCGATAAAATTTGGTAACGCACCTCATTTGGGGACTAAGGGAAAGGGAGGACTCAGGAATGTCACCGGAGTGTTGTTTTGAGCAACAGGGTAAAAAAAAAGCACTGCATGGTCGGATGGGAAATATTACAGAAAGATGAAGGGAAGGAGAGTAAGTCAAAACCTAAAACTTTAGGAACGCCTACATGGCTCAGTCAGTTGAGTGTCCGATTTGGGCTCAGGTCATGATCTCACATCTCATGGGTGTGAGCCCCGTTTCGGGCTCTGTGCTGATGGCTTGTAGCCCGGAGCCTGCTTCGGATTCTGTGTCTCCCTCTCTCTCTGCCCCTCCCCCACTCACACTCTGCCTCTCTCTCTCTCTCTCTCTCTCTCTCTCTCGCGCGCGCGCGCGCGCGCGCTCTCTCTCAAAATTAATAAACTTAAAAAAAAAACCCTAAAACTTTCATGACAATTAAATAAGGTGTTTTCCTGCTGGAGAACTGTCTTTCAAATCAGAGTTTGTACAAATTGAATATGAACTTAACTCTAGCCTTCAGTAGATATAATACAGGCATACTTCAGAGAGCTTGTGGATTTACTTCCAGATGACCACAATAAAGTGAACGTCACAATAAAGAGAGTCAAGTAAATTTTTTTGTTGCCCAGTGCATATAAAAGCTACGATTGTACTATAAAGTAGTCTATTAAGTGTCCAAAAGCATTATGTCTATAAAACAATTTACATACCTTAATTAAAACGCTTTGGGGCGCCTGGATGGCTCAGTCGGTTGAGCTTTTGACTTTGGCTCAGGTCATGATCTCATGGTCCGTGGGTTCGAGCCCCACATCAGGCTCTGTGCTGACAGTTTGGAGCCTGCTTTGGATTCCTCTCTCTCTGCCCCTCCCCCACTCATGCTCTCTCCCTCTCTCTCTCTCTCTCTCTTTCTCTCTCTCTCTCTGTCAAAAATAAATAAACATTAAAAAAATTTTTTTTAATTCTTTGGGGTGCCTGGGTGGCTGTCAGTTGAGCATCCAACTTCGGCTCAGGTCACGATCTCACAGTTTGTGGGTTTGAGCCCCAACTCAGGCTCTGGGCTGACAGCGCAGAGCCAGCTTGGGATTCTCTCCCTCCTCTCTCCACCCCTCCCCCCTCTCTCAAAGGACATAAATATTTAAAAACTACTTTATCGCTAAACAATGCTGACCTTCGTCTGAGCTTTCGGCAAGTCGTACTCTTTCTGCTGCTGGGGGTCTGGCCTCTCTGTCGCTACAGCTTTTACACCATCAGTTGTGGCTTCATCTTGCACCTTGACTTTAGGGAGATGGCTTCCTTCCGTAAACGTCGTGCGCCAACCCCCACTAGCTTCACACCTTCCTTCTGCAGCCGCCTCCCCTCTCTCGGCCTTCACAGAATTGGAGAGAGGTAGTTAGTTGCCTGACTCTGGATTAGGCTTTGGCTTCAGGGAATATTGTGGCTGATTCGATCTTCTGTGCAGACCACTAAGACTTACTCCGTATGGGCAATAAGGCAGTCTCGCTTTCCTATCATTCACGTGTCCCCTGGAGTGGTGCTTTTCATTTCCTTCAAGAGCTTGGCCTTAGCCTTGGCTAGCCTACACCAGCGGCCTAGCTCGCAGCCTATCTGAGCTGCCGACTGCCTTCCTCACTCGGCTTGAACATTTCCAGATTTGGGGTTAAAGTGACAGATAGATGGGTCTTCCCGTTCACTTGAATATTTAGAGGTCATTGTAAGGTTATTAATTGACCTGCATTCAATATTGTTGTGTGTCGGGGGACAGGGAGGCCTGAGGAGAGGGAGAGAGATGAGACATGGCTGTTTGGGGGAGCTGTCGGAACACGCACGACATTTATCAATGAAGTTGGCCGTCTTCTACGGAAGCGGCCAGTGGCGCCTCAAGACAATTACGAGAGTGCCATCTAAGAGCACGGATCAGAGATCACCACAACAAATATAATAATAATGAAAAGTTTTTGAAATGCTGCGAGAATTATCAAAGCGCGGTACAGAGACACAAAGTGTGTAAATATTATTAGAAAAATGACACTGATACATTTGCTCCATGCAGCATTACCACAAACCTTCAATCTATAATAATAATAATAATAATAATAGTGTAATATTCATCAAGTGCAGTAAAGCAAAGGGCAATAAAATGAAATATCCCTGTATAGTAAATTAAGTATTTGATAAGATGATAACAAAAATATTCTAAATATCCTGAGGCCAGGCATAGTAACTAATTTGTACTGGGTGTTCAGTGGATGTTTGTGGAAATAAATCCAAAAGAAAGCCAAGATGTGGAAAGATCGTAGGTCTGGCATCATGAGGTCCCTTCTGCTTCCCAAATGAGTGGCTTTGAGGAGGTTGAAACTTGGAATTTCAAGATTCTCAGGGGTGGTATAAGGATTTAACAAGATCATAATGGTTAAATCACATAGCGGTTAAATCGCATAAAGCCAGCTACACATCAGGGACCCTCAAGCTCCTGGACCCACCCTGTCCCTTCAGCTCTATTGTCCGCGCCCAAGTTGGAGTCTCGTAAGCATTTTTGCACAATCTCTACATCTACTTAGATTAAACTTTGTCTTAGCATCGAAGACAGCACTGTGTGTAGAGAAGGAATTCAATTCCTCTTTGCTGATTAACAGATTCCTTTAATTATTTTTTTTAAATTTTTTTTTCAATGTTTTTATTTATTTTGGGGACAGAGAGAGACAGAGCATGAACGGGGGAGGGGCAGAGAGAGAGGGAGACACAGAATCGGAAACAGGCTCCAGGCTCCGAGCCATCAGCCCAGAGCCTGACGCGGGGCTCGAACTCACGGACCGCGAGATCGTGACCTGGCTGAAGTCGGACGCTTAACCGACTGCGCCACCCAGGCGCCCCCAGATTCCTTTAATTAAATATAAACCCTCAGAAAGGACACATAAGAAGCACAATGGACCTCGGTCTACAGGATTCCATCGCCTATCTGTGTCCTGAAGATCCCCCCCTGCCCTCTTCTTGTTGACAGACAGCCAAGAACAAGAATTTGCCTTTCAATCTATTGTGAGAAAAGTAAAATGATTCTCTCCCAGCATAACAAAACGTATAGGCAGCTGTAAAATATAATTTCCTTTCAGCTTCTTGACAGACTTGATATAAATTTCAGTGCCCAGGGAAAAAAAGAAAAGAAACGGGGGCCTCTTTAAAAGATAAATTTCATCATGTTTGTCTGACAATAGTGTGCATGTTCAGAGGGCCCCTTTTTTAAGAGAGAGGGAGAAAAGGCTATGCTTTTAAACAATCAGAGGTTAAAGTTAGCTCCGTCATTCATGTGGTTTCATTCTCTTATGCATATTGAAATACCTCAGGAAGATTTATAACCCTCGTTCATACGTTCAGAGTTCCAGTAAACGAGTCCCTTTTTTGAAGGTTAAATATTTATGCTCCTGTTTTTCTGCTTGATACAGACAAGAAGAGTAAACCCACATTAGCCAAGGAGCCATGGTGACAGGCCAGGTTAGGATGAGAAATGGCGGATGGCTGGACACCCAGAATGTCTTCTGCTCTTCTATATTCTTGGTTTTGAGGAGGAAGAAAGAAAGAAAGAAAGAAAGAAAGAAAGAAAGAAAGAAAGAAAAGAAATCTCCAAGACCACAAGTCTCAGGGAGCAGAAGAATAAACTTTGATCAAAGATATCTATGAGAGAAAAAGGGTTGTGCAAAAAGATTCAGTTGTGAAACAGTTGAGGACTAAGAAATTATAGTGGGGACACCCTTCTTCAGTACCAACTGGCAGCACCAATTATTCCTGTTGACATTCTGGAAGCTAAGTTAGAAACATACTGATGGTCTAAGTCATAGTTCAACCAGAGAAGCAGAGCAAGTAGGAGATGTAAAGATAGGTATATAAATATAAATATGGATGTGGACCTAGATGATAGATATAGACGGATATAGATATAGACTCAGGTATAGATAAACATAGACATATATACCTACATATGCATATATAAAGAGATCAATCCAAGGAACTAGCTTACACAATTGTTGGGGTTGGCCAAGTAAGTTCAAAGTTTGTCAGGAAGGGAAGATGAGGAGCAAGTTGGAACACTATGGACACAGGTTGATAGTTTTTTGTCCATATGGCTCAGTCAAGAAGAAAGGTCGGGAGCTGGGAGAGGAGTTGCAGAGACAGCTACGCCTCACACAGACTTTCAACCATTCCTGTTGTCATTCATCTACTCATCCATCTAACCTTTAAAATTGGAGGAACCTTTGGGTTCCTGAGGCTTCCTGGACTTCTACAGCTTGAAGGGTCTGCTTTTGTTAGAAAACCATTTGGTTTTCATCTTTCACCAATCCTATGGAGTAGTTTCTGTTCATTCACTCATTCTCCATCTTAAAAGTTTCTAAGAGAGGAGATTTCAGGTGATATCACCACAAAAAGAAAAGAAGGAAAGAAAGAAAGAAAGAAAGAAAGAAAGAAAGAAAGAAAGAAAGAAA
>NW_024412416.1:16423866-16463404 GCF_014898765.1 Herpailurus yagouaroundi
AAAGAAAGAAAGAAAGAAAGAAAGAAAGAAAGAAAGAAAGAAAGAAAAGGGTAAAACCCCCAAAAAACGATTATGTGAGGAAATGGATACATCAATTAGCTTGACTGCAGTAATTATTTATGTTTATGTATATCAAAACATCATGGGGTGCCTGGGTGGCTCAGTCAGTTGAGCGTCTGACTTCGGCTCAGATCACGATCTCGCAGTCCATGAGTTCGAGCCCCGTGTCAGGCTCTGTGCTGACAGCTCAGAGCCTGGAGCCTGCTTCAGATTCTGTGTCTCCCTCTCTCTCTGCCCCTCCCCCACTCATGTTCTGTCTCTCTCTCTGTCAAAAATAAATAAACATTTAAAAATAAATAAATAAATAAATAAATAAATAAATAAATAAAATTTAAAAACATCATGTAGGCCACCTTAAATATATGCATTTTATTAAGATTTTTTAAGTTAAAAACAAAAAAATTTCTTGATTTCCCCATTGATCTCTTCTCTTCCATTCTCTTCTTTTACTTTTTAGAAAACTGTCTAGACTTTTAGTTGGGTTTTGACAGACGAATGTGTATATAATCTACAAAGGCCAATTAGGTTTCTTTGTATCCATCTTACAAGTAAAGGAATAGAATTCCATTGAGAAATTAAGTGACATAAAGTCACAGAACCAATAATACATGGCCTCGGCCTCAAACAGATTCCAGTGAATCACCTCATTTTGGTGAAACGTTAAGGGCCTTATTGAAAGACACTAAGCATCTTTTAAGCATGTTAAAAATATTCTCACTCTTACTGCAGCTGCTATTTAAAATGGAAATGATATTTACTGGACAAATCATGTACTTATGATCCATAAGCAGTTGACCTATTAAAATATCAGAATGCCTTGTTCATATTCAGCTATCAACTTAAGATCAATGAATAAATGAATGGATGAATGAATGAATGAGTCTTGCAAAATTGTCCTAATGATATAGCATGTGATCCAAATAGATAACCAATATACAGCAATGATTTGCTCATAGTTAAAACAAAAGAACATGAAAACAAAGATGCCACCATGCACGATTATAGCACATGATTCACACTCAAAATGTTGGCTCTTCTAATAAAGACTCTAGCTCTGAATACCTAAAAGTTTTAAGTCTAAGAGGAAGATGATTCCATCATGATAGCAAATAATAGTTTCTCTAAATTGACAAAGCTGATACTACCGTGGCCATTTTTGATTCTTTGGAGTTTTAGAAAAACAGGTGAGAAATGGGATTATGTCACTGGCCAGAGTCTCAATGATCTTGGTTGTCAAGGGGATAACAAAGAGGAAAGGAGTATGGGTGAAATGAATTAGGTAATTCTCTTAAATCAAGCCTCCAAAAGCCTTTATGAATAGCCTCAGAATAACTTCATATCCCATATCACCTTCCATGAAAGCCATGGCAGATGGGATTATGTGTCCCAATACTTTGAAGAACAATAAAAATATAATTGCACACTTTGCCATGTAACTTTCAGTGCTCTCCCACTTTGGGTGAGATCGACTTTCCCTCCCACTGGTAGTGGGCTTTAGGAATCACTTTGACCAATGGCATATTAGCAGACATATGGTAGCAGAAGCCATTAACATGTTTATATTGACTCTTTGACCTCTTATGCTACAGTGATCACCTTGAGAGCTGGGCCTGGGAATGAGATCTCTGAGGGAACATACCTGAATCTTCTGGTTGCCTGGAACCCAGACTGACCCAGCAGAGTTACAGCTGACCAACAGACCTGTGAGTGAAAAGTAAGTGTTGGTTTAAGCCAAAAAGCCTGGGGATGTTTGTTACACAGCACTATTACAGTGATAGCTGAAAAAGTTAGAGGCTGAGCTCTGTTATGCTATTATAACTCTAGTTCTAGATTCCACTCATTATCCTTATCATAAACCTTTCCATCTGGGCAGGCTTTAGTGAAGCTTGTTTGCATCAAAATCACCTTAAATGAAAACGAGATAAGACAGTATTCCTCCCTTACAAAGTATATTGACTTACAAGACGTAAAATCATAAGTAATAATTGAGATGACCAAATAAGTACCTAAATATACACAATGAAAGAGTGATAAATATTAGTTTCCATAGTACTAAAATTAGCTCTATCTTGGTCAGAAAATAACTTTAAAATTTAGAACAATTTTATCTTTTTATGAGTTTTGGTGGACTTGTTATAAAACATTTAAAAATATAAATTAGAAAGAAAATCTGTGAGATAATTTCTTTTTATTATTATGCCTCATTACCCTTTCTCTGCTCCCTTCTCAAATACATACTGTGTGTGTGACACTACCATTTTTTTCAGTGATCCTTGTAGAAAATACCCGGCTTTTGCCTCCAAAATATAGTTTTCACATGGAGACATGCTGAAGGCAGGTGTAGAGATGATTAGAAGTAAATAGATGATATAGAAATGTTTTTAAGCTTATTGAATTGATTATTCTGATTGGTGTTTATAATTCTAAAAAGGAATATGGTTTGCAATTATGGAGCAAAGAAGACTGGAAATTCTCTTTAACACAATGTGCCTTCCAATTTTTCAGAAATATTGATTTTGAGAATGCACATACAAGAAGAAACTGAAGTAATAATAAATAAATCAATATTTTCAAGCTGGATGAGTGTTTACAGTGATGGTTACCTGCATTTAAAAACCTTGCTTCTTCAGGGCATATTTGTCTTTATAAATATATTTTCAAAACCAGGAAAATCTAGAACAATATTTTCAGTTTGCCATGTTTAACTTCTTACCAAAATTTCTAATACACTTGTTTTTCACTATACTTTGTTCTTAATTCTGTAAGTTATTTGAAAAATTATTTAAATGTAATAAAACAAAATTAAAATGGTCAATGCAACACACTTGGTAGATGATGATGTCTTTTTTTTCCTTTTATATTTTTAACGCCTTGGATGACCTTTTGAGCACATTCTTGAATAGACATGGAGATAGAAACAAAAACACTAAGTTAAAAAGGTATCTGCACCCCTATGTTCATTGCAGCATTATTTACAATATGGAAAAACCTAAGATATGGAAAAACCTAAGTGGTTCATGGATGGATGAATGGATACAGAATATGGATACAGATGAATGGATACACATATATATGTGGGATATATATGTGTGTGTGTATATACATATATATATATATGTATGTATGTATACACACACATATATGTATATATATAATGTATATATACATGTATACACACATATATATGTGTGTGTGTATATATATATACAATAGCATACTATTTTGCTATTAAAAAATAAAAAGAATGAAATCTTGTCATTTGTGAGAACATGGAGATCATTACGCTAAGTGAAATAAGTCAGACTGAGAAAGAAAATATTGTATGATTTCACTTACATATATAATCAAAAGCAAAGTGAAACAAAGCAAAAGCACAAAAAATGAGCTAAGAGAACAAATTGGTTATCAGGGGGGTGGCGATGGACAAAATAGGTGAGGGGGGTCAAACTCCCAGTTATAAAATAAACAAGTCATGGGGATGTAATATACAGCATGGCGATTATAGTTAATAATACTAGATTGCATATTTGAAATTACTAAGCATATATCTTAAAAGTTCTCGGGGCGCCTGGGTGGCTCAGTCGGTTAAGCGTCCGACTTCAGCCCGGGTCACGATCTCGCAGTCCGTGAGTTCCAGCCCCGCGTCGGGCTCTGGGCTGATGGCTCAGAGCCTGGAGCTTGTTTCCGATTCTGTGTCTCCCTCTCTCTCTGCCCCTCCCCCATTCATGCTCTGTCTCTCTCTGTCTCAAAAATAAATAAACGTTAAAAAAAATTTTTTTAAAAAGTTCTCAACACAAGTAAAACAAACTTTGTAACTATGTACAGGGATGGAGGTTTATTAGACTTATTTTGATCATTCCACAACATATACAAATATTAAATCTTTATGCTATGCACCTGTAACTAATATATGTTATGTGTCAATTATACCTCAATTTTTTAAAAAAAATTTGAGAAAAAAAGATTTCAAGTACCAGTTAAGTGCTGAAACTGTCAAACGTTCATGAAAATCCAGTTCATATTAAAAAGAAAGCATATAAATATTTCAAACAAATCAATTTTTTCATTCAAACGTCGTTGACACACAATGTTACATTCGTTTCAGGTGTACAACGTAGGGATTCTGCAAGTTTATGTGCTATGCTATGTTCATGACAAGTGTAGCTACCATCTGTCCCAATACATCACTAGTATATTATTAATTATATTCCTTATGCTGTGCCTATTATTCCTATGACTTATTTATTTCATAATTGGAAGCCTCTATCTTCCACCCCCCCCACCCATTTTGCCCAACCCCCCCGGCAACCATCAGTTCATTCCCTGTGTTTATTTATAAGTCTGATTCTGCTTAAAATAAATCAAATTTTAGATAAACAGGAAAAACTCTTATTCAAAAAATGGAAATAGAAAAGATAACAAAAGAGAAAAAAACATAGCAGAGAGGATAAGTAAGCCAAAAATCATTCATTTAACGAAAGAAAAAACAAAATTTACAACTCCAAGGGACATGTGTAAGAATGTTCATGACACTAGTGTTAAAAGCAGCATTAATAATAGTAATAATAATTACGATAATAATTATAACCACTAGCATATAGCCATTAAAGTAATAATATTAACAGAATAATAATAACAACCACTGTAATGTACACAAGAAAATAGATGCAAATGCTTTGATATATGCACGCAGTAGAATGCTTAATCAATGGTGGAAACAGTTGCTCTATAACCACATGCCTCAACAGGGATCGATTTTATAAATATATGGTCGTTATTGATTTACTCTAATCAGGATCTACAACTGAGGTAGCAGAAGGGAAGACAGGTGGATATCTAAACAAAATCTCCACCACCAAGGAAAGGCAGGAACGGCTGGTGAATAAGCAATCCACCGTATTGCTTATGTCTATATATCTATATCTATATCTATATCTATATCTATATCTTGCTTATATCTACCTAAAATAGACACTTGAAAAATGCAATTACCCAGACTCATCAAATACACACATTTTAAATCTTATTTGCATAGCTGGGAGATTTTCAGATTTAGAAGCTACAATAAAATAAACATGGCCCCTTGGATTTCCTTTTTCTGTATGTACTTACCTAATTGTCTCTACAGATGGATGTGGATAAGAACATCGTTAGATTGTTATTAGGTGTATTAGATTAGTCATTAGATGCCCAAATTTTCTTCTTTCACATTTTGTTCTTTCATTACTAGGCAGTATTAAGTAAGGCTGTGTATTAACGTGGAAAATCCCGTTGCTGCTAAATGCCAACTGTATAACCATGAAAAAAATCATTTAAACTCCTTGACGTACCAACTTTGGTGTCATGGATTACACTATAGATTACTATGTTGACCAAATAAAATTTTGGACAAAGTAAATATCTTGCCAAGGGTGAAGCTGAAACTGTATACCGATACGTTTGATTGCAGGGGTCTAACATTTCACACAGGACTAAAAGGTTTTTGTAACTTTATTATTTTTTATTTATTTATTTTGAGAGGAGAGAGAGTGAGAGCAGGGGAGGGGCAGAGAGAGGAGAGAAAGGAGAGAGAGAGCTCAAGCAGGCTTCATGTTGTCAGTGCAGAGACCAAGGTGAGGCTCAAACCCATGAACCTTGAGATCATGACCTGAGCCAAAACCAAGACTCGGACGCTTAACCGACTGAGCCACCCAGGTGCCCCTGTAGTTTTATTTTTATTGAAAGACTCTAAATAATCATTGAACTAATTTAAATTTGCATAAATCTTTATACTTTACAAAGAATTAAAAATACAGAATTTTCCTCAGGCTTTCTTACTATCTTCCTTCTACAGATGAGGAATCAGAAACTCAGGGTGTTAATACATTAGTTAAGGGTCTCGGGTCATATGAAATGAAGGTGAGATTTCAATCCAGGTTATTCTGACATTAACATCAGATTTCTTCCCAAAACGCCATGCAAGGCAGTGATCTCTGAGAGAGAAGAAGCAAATGAAGTGAGTATATGTCTTCCCCAGTTTATAACCTGGAGAAACCTTCCAGGCAGCAATTCAGAGAAAGTGAGCTCAGTGAGAGCCTAATGGTCTCCCTGAGATGAGCAGGTGACACCAGAATTCTAAGCAGACCAAGGCAGTAAGAGCTCACAAGGCGGAGTACCAGAAAAGAAAGAGCTGCACAGAGAGAGCTCCAGAGATCAGCAAAGGGTCACCCTTGAGTGTTGAACAAGGTACTTCTGAGCACATGTGTATGAGGAAAGAAACAAAGATCAGGAAAAGAACCACCTGAACTTAGCAAAAGGAACACTTCCCGCAGTTCACGCAATTCTTCCGCTCGCTGCCAGTATGAAAAACTTCATAATCCAAAGGGAGTTAGGCAGACAACTCAGAAAGGTATTTCATCAGTAGTGGGGCAGCTTAGCCCTACAATAATGGTACTTTGTACCCATCTAAGATATCTTAAAAACAAGTCACAGAAGCATCAAAATTTTTCTAAGAGACTAGCTTGACTAACAATCCCACTTTTCCTTGAATGGAAAGTTTCCTAGGATATAGAATGTTTAATTTTAAAATTGAAGCAGTCCCAACTAAATTGAAGGAGTTTTTTGCCCTACAAAATTCAAGGATATTCATAGAAATACAAAAATATTTAGAATTGAATAAGGAAAATTCACAGAATCTGGCATTCATTAAAAAATTAGCAAATATACAAAGAAGCAGGAAAATATGACCCATATGAGGAAAAAAATAAATCAATATAAATAGACCCAAATAGAAGTGACATAAACTATAGAATCAGTAAGCAAGGACAGATTAAAAACTATTATAACTGTACTCCATTTTTCAAGAAGGTAAAGGAAAGTGTGACCATGCTAAAAAGAGACATGGAAATTTTAAAAAGAAACAGGACATTTGAACTTCTAAAAATGAAAAGCACTGTACGAAGATGTTAAGTACAGTAGATTTGGCTAAAAGCAGATTAAATACTGAAAGAGAAAAGATAAGTGAACTTGAAGTTATAAAATAATCAAAGATAAAGCACAAAAATAAAAAAAAGACTAAATACCGGAAACTTCAACGAGGTTTGAACTTCAAACTCGAAACAATTTTGATTCAATAGATGTGTAACTGCAAGCTGAGAGAGTGGAAGAAAGATGAGAGAAAAAATGATTTAAAGCAATAACGACTGAAAATTCTCCAAATTTGATGAAAACTATAAAACCACAGATCCAAGTTCAAGGAAACCTAGGCACAAAAAATAAGACAAAAACCATACCCAAATATATCATGGTCAAATTTCCTTATAAAACAACAGAAAGAAAATCTTAAGAGAAGCTAGAAGTTAAAAGACGTGTTACTTACAGAGAAACAAAGATTTGTCAAAAACGATTCAAGCCAGAACACATTGAAGAGGTATCTTTCAGTGTTGAAGGAAGAAAAAAGGTCAGCCTAGAATTGTATACCCAGCAAAAATATTTTTCATACATGAAGGCAAACGAAAGGATTCTTTCCGACACTCAAAAACTGCAAATTTCAGCAACAGCAGATTTGTGCCACAGTCAAGGTTAAAAGTTGTTCTAGAAGAAGGAAAATGATACCATAGAGAACTAGGAACCGACACAAGCTAATTAAAAATGCCAGAAATAACAGGTACATGGGGAAATATAAAAACCTTTTTTTCTTTGATTTAAATAAAAGGCTTGATTGGTAATTGTTTACAAGTAATACTGCTGGGCAGGGGGCAACATATGTAGAAGTACATATGTTACAAGTACAATAACAGAATTACAATAACAAAAAGGCAAAGAAGAAATGGGAAAATAGCATAGTAAGATTCCTCTGATGTATATCAGCTGCTGTGATAGTATTTACAGGTAGACGATGATAAACCCTAAAGCAACTACTAACAAGCAATTCAAAATGTGATAACTAATAATCTGATGAGGGAGAAAATCATTAAAAAAATTAATCACCCCCCCAAAAATAAAAAATAAAAATAAAAAATTAATAAAAAAAAATTAATCCCAAAGACTGCAGTAAAAGAAGGAGCAGGAGCAAAAAAAAAAGAAATGCAACATATAAAAAAGATAGGGGCGCCCAGGTAGCTCAATTGGTTAAGTGTCTGACACTTGATTTTGGCTCAAGTCATGGTCTCACAGTCATAAGATTGAGTTCTGCATCAAGACTCTCTGTCCGTCTGTCTCTGTCCCTCCCTCTCTTGTGTGTGTGCTTTCTCTCTATAAATAGATAGATAAATAAATAAATAAATAAATAAATAAATAAATAAATATTAAAATATAGTATATGTAAATCCAGTCACATCAATAATTGTTTGATATAAATAGCCTAAGAACCAATGAAAAACTAGAAATTATTATTTTGGATAAAATAGGAATATCTAACAGAAAATAAAATATAAAGACACAGGTAGACTAAAAGAGAATGAGGAAAGATGCACCCTGTTAAAAGTAGTCAAAAGAGGGGCGCCTCGGTGACGCAGTCGGTTAAGCGTCCGACTTCAGCCAGGTCACGATCTTGCGGTCCGTGAGTTCGAGCCCCACGTCAGGCTCTGGGCTGATGGCTCAGAGCCTGGAGCCTGTTTCCGATTCTGTGTCTCCCTCTCTCTCTGCCCCTCCCCCGTTCATGCTCTGTCTCTCTCTGTCCCAAAAATAAATAAACGTTGAAAAAAAAAAATTTTTTTTTTAAATAAATAAATAAAAGTAGTCAAAAGAAAGCTGGAGTGGCTATTTTCTTCTTAGATAAAGTAGACTTCATAGCAAAAATACTACTACAGATAGAGTAGTAATGACGATGAGTGGGTGGATTCATCAACAGAACGTAACAATCCAATTCTAAAAGTCTGTGTGTTCAGTAACAGGTTTTTAAAATACAAGACTCCAAAACTAATAGAACTGCAAGGAGAAATTTTCAAAACCCCAGAGATAGCTGGAAATTTACTCAATCTTCCTTAATAAATGAAAAAACAATTCGGAGACCAGTAAGGATATAGAAGATGAGCAACACTGCCAAACATTCGATATAATTGACACTTACAAAAACTCAACAACATTTATTTCAGGTACACACAGAATGTTTACCAAGATGTACTATATTCTGGGCCATGAGAAAGGGAAATATATGGGAAAAAGTGTGGAAGAAATTTTATTTTACTTATTTGTGTGTGTGTGGATGAAATTTTATGATCAATTCATATAAGGTATATTCTCTGATAGGGGCGCGCGGGTGGTGCAGTCGGTTGGGTATCCAACTTCGGCTCAGGTCATGATGTCACCGCTCGTGGGTTCGAGCCCCACATTGGGCTCTGTGCTGACAGCTCAGAGCCTGGAGCCTGCTTCTGATTCTGTGTTTACCTCTCTCTCTGCCCCTCCCCTGCTCACACTCTGTGTGTGTGTCTCTCTCTCTCTCAAAAATTAATAAACATTAAAAAAAATTTTTTAATTAAAAAAAGGTATATTCTTTGACCACAAAGGGAGTAAATAAAAATCACTAGCAAAAATATATTTGCATAATCCCCAAAGATTTGTTAACAAAATGACATACACAGAAATAACCCGTCAAAAGGAAAATTAGGAAGTATTTTGAACGGGATTAAAACAAAAACACAGCATATCAAAATCTGTTGGATGCTTCTAATGCAATAATTATACAGAAATGTATAGAAATGAACATCTTACATTACAAAAGGAAGAAACATATCAAATTAATTATCTCAGCTTCCACTTTTTAAAAAAATTAGGAAAATTAGAGCAAATTACAACAATAGTAGGAAGAAGAAAGAAAATAATAAAATCAAAGTGGAAATCAATGAAATAGATAATATAAAATAAGGAAAAAGCAATGAAACCAAACCTGGTTGTTAGAAAAGTTCTCTAAAATCATTAAGATTCTGTCTAGGCTTATCAGTAAAGAAAAGAGAGAAGACATAAATTATAAATATCTGGAATGTGAGGGGTGATATCATTTCATATTCTACAGATATTACAGGGATAATATGGAAATATTATGAACGACATTATGTCAATAAGTTCAACAACATAGATGGAATTGTCAATTCCTTGAAAGATAAGACAAATGAAAAGATGTTCAACATCACTCGTCATCAGGGAAATGCAAATCAACACCACAATGAGATATCACCTCACACTTGTCAGAATGGCTATAATCAAAAACTCAAGATAACAACAAGTGTTCACAAGGAGATGGAAAAAAAGGAGCCTGTGCACTGTTGGTGGGAATGCAAACCAGGGCAGCCACTATGGAAGATATGATGGATGTTCCTCAAAAAAATAAAAATAGTTCTACCCTCTAAACCAGTAGTCACACTACTGGGTATTTACCCAAAGAATACGAAAATACCAATTCTAAGGGATGTACGCACCCCTACGCTTACCGCAGCATTATTTGCCATAGCCAAACTATGGAAGCAGCCCAAGTGTCCGTCGATAGATAAATGGCTAAAGAAAAAGTGATGTATATGCAATGGAATATTATCCAGTCATAAAAAAGAATGAAATCTTGCTATTTGCAGCAACATGGATGGAGCTAGACAGTATAATGCTAAGCAAACAAGCCAGTCTGAGAGTGACCAATACCATATGATATCACTCATCCGTGGAATTTAAGAAACAAAACAAACCAACAGAGGAGAAAAAAAAAAGACAAACCAAAAAACAGACTTTGAACTATAGAGAACAAACAAATCATTACCAGAGGGGAGAGGGGTGAAATAGTTGAAGGGAATTAAGAGCACACTTATCTTGATGAGCACTTTAATAATATATGGAACTGTTGAATCATTATATTGCACCCCTGAAATCAATATAACACTGTATGCTAACTACATTGGAATTAATTTTTTTAAAAAAAAAGAAAAAAGAAGGAAAGAAGAAAGACACAAAACACTTAAGCTTATTTAAGAAGACACAGGTAGGGGCACGTGGGTGGCTCAGTTGGTTAAGTGTCTGCCTCTTGATTTGGTTCAGGTCATGATCTCACAGTTCATGGGATTGAGTCCTGCATTCAGCCCTGCATTGGGCCCTGTGCTGACAGCAGGGATTCTCTTTCTCCCTCTCTCTCTGTCCCTCCCCGCTCATGTGTGCTTTCCAGCTCTCTCTTTCTCTCCCTCTCTATCTCTCTCAAAATAAGTAAGTATACATTTAAAAAAATAAAGAAGACACAGGTAATCAGAACGGCCCTACAAGTGTTGAAAAAAATGAGTTTAGAGGTAAAACTTTTCTGCAAAAAAAAAACAAAAAAACAAAAAAAACCTCCAGGTCTAGATGACTTCATGAGTAAATATTACCAAGCATTTAAGGAAGAGATAATATTAATTATTCACAAGCTCTTCCAGAATATTGAAGAGAAAATAATATTTCCCAATGTATTTTATGAGGCCAGCATTACCTACTGATATATTCTGACAAATAAATTACAAGAAAAGAAAAATAAAGAAACATATACTTCCCAGATAAAGAAGCAAAAATTCTAGATGTTTTATCAGATTAAACCCAACAACTTATACAAATGGCAACATGTCATGACCAAGTGGGATTTATTAAAGGAAAACAAGGTTGGTTTTACCATCTAGGATCAATCAATGTAATCCACTATATTGGCAATCCAAAAATGATTAACTGTAGGCTCATTTCAACATTTCAACACATGTAAAAATAAGCATTTAGCAAAATCCATTTCTGACTAAAATTTTTCAGCACACTCGGAATAGAAGGGACTTCCACAACCTGATAATGGACATCTACAAAAACTTACAGCTAGCATCATATTTAAATGAAGGACTAAATGTTGTTCTGTTAAGGGCAGGAGTAAAACCAGAACATCTACTCTCAAAATCTTTATTCAACATTATATGGGCCATCTGGCCAATTGAATAAGGCAAGAAAAAATAACCACTACCAATCAATCAGTGGTGGCACATGAGGTGAAATAGCATTGCGTTCCTCCTGCCTTCGAGAAAGAACACGTCTGAACTGTTGAGGACCAATGATACTGCCCTAGATTTAGGTCTTCGGTGAACATATTCGCCAAGCTTGGTGAACTATTCAAGTTCCCATTCTGACCTGTACACAACAGGCTGCCTCCAGCTATAGATGGTTAAATCCTCCTGTTGTCTTCCTAAGGCTGTGGCTTTGTGTAGAGTTTCAACCACATTCATAAGACCCCAGAGTACTCAACCTCAGAAATGCTTCTAAGAATTTAGGGGGAGGAAATGACCTTATGAGACTGACCCAAAGGAGTGTCCAAGGTGAAAGACCAGACATACTCTACAGCCCGTATCTGGGTTCATCTTATCTTTCCCTAAGACATACTTCATGTTCAAAATGCAAGAAGCGATGTTCTTCCATAGTATAGTTCCACCTCGCCTAACTTAGGAAAGACTCAGATATTATCTTAAAAAAAAAGAAGTCTTCATCTCCCATGCGATCCATCTTTTTTGTCTTACCCTTCTTCCCTTCCTTCATTATTGAGAAATCAGTAAATCTTCCCAATGGATGTTTTTGGAATTATTGGACAATAAAACGTAATCATCGTCTATCCCATTCGCCAGGCTCCTATTTGTGTTTCCTCAACCCATTTGAGATGATCACCTCTGGGAAAACTGAAGCCAGTTAGGACCCAGGGATTTGGCACCTGTGATGGTTTCGCTTACCCACCTGTGATGGTTTGGAGCTTTCTATCAGGGACCCTAATTGCATCCTCTCATATTGCCATAAAATGTATTTAAGAGAAAGGGGGCATTTCATCAAAAACCACACATACCTGCCGCATTGCTTGTGTGGAAGTTGGTTAGGCAGAGTGACAATAAGATCTGCTTAATAATATTTTTATATAGTGCTCAAAACTAGCAATCTTTAATTAATTTTTTTTAGGCTGGAAATTAAGGTTGAATAATGATCTCCCAATTGCCCTTCACAATCATGATTCAGCCTGAAGAGTTAATAAGCCACCTTCAATACCCCACCCCCTTCTCTGAACAGACATTTTTTTTTTCCACACGGATGAACACAAAGAAATAATCAGATAGGAGATTTTTCTTCTAAATTAGGCCTCTTGTTTGTAAACTGAAAGAGTACTAATGCAGTTCAAACTCAGCTCCACACCACACATGCCCATTCTGCCCAGGCTTATTACAAAGAGCGGGAGGACTAAAGGTTTTGTTCTATTCTTCAGGCTTTTTCTGTGTGAGAGGCCATTCAAGCAATCGGGTACTTCTCCCTCACTCTCTTTCTCTCTTGGCCTCTCTCTCACACACACACACACACACACTCCATTTCCCTCTATAATGCCAGCATTAGAGGCCAGCCGCCGGCTGGGAGCATGCTTTGATGTCGACCTCTTGCTGCCTGCCTTGGTGGGTGAGTAGCAGAGCAATGAAGGCATGTGTGGGACAGAGCAGGATGAAAGGAGGGGCGACTGAAGCCTATAATGTGGACAGATTCCTGCCTGTTCACTTAGATTTTGCGGGAAGAAAAATGCCAAGCCTGTGATTGCAGAGGTTATGAATCAGCTAAACCTCAGAAATGACTATTAAAACAACACTACTTGACATAAAGAATCAATTTATTGTTCAGGCTTTCAGTGAAAGAGAGAAAGAGAGGATGGAGGGAAGGAAAGAAGGAAGGAAGGAAGGAAGGAAGGAAGGAAGGAAGGAAGGAAGGAAGGAAGGGGAGGAAGGAAGGAAGGAAGGAAGGGGAGGAAGGAAGGAAGGAAGGAAGGAAGGGGGAAAGGAAGGGAGGGAGGGAAGGAGGGAGGGTGGGAGGAAGGATAGAAAGGAAGGAAGGAAAAAGGAGGAAAGGAAGGAAGGAAGGAAGGAAGGAAGGAAGGAGGGAAGGAGGGAGGGAGGGAAGGAGGGAAGGAGGGAGGGAGGGAAGGGAAGGGAGGAAGGAAGGAGCAAGCCACAGACAGGACCAAAGAGGTAAGGACATTCAGATTACATTCTCAGCAGGCTGACTAGTGAAGAGTGCAAGGGTTCAGGGAACCAGCACACAGTGCCTGAGCGACAGCCTTAGGCACATTGGTTGCCTTCCAGCAACCAATTGGACTATATTGTTTTGATGACTTTTGCCAGATGTCAGGAATAAATCCCCGGCCCTAGTGGTAAGGTTACAGTTGTGACAGAGGCAGGCAACACATGAGAAGGCCACATTGATGGTCTACTCTGCTCTCCATGGACCAGTACGGTAAGGGACATCTCGAAAGGGTGAGCCCACAAAGGAGTGTAGGCCCTGTTTGAATTCTTGGCATTCAAGGACTACCTTCAATTAGGTTACAGAGTTTCCATGGCTCTGCCTGGATTAAAATGCTGTTCATTGCTAGTCTATCAGAGTGGATTGGACTCTATTCCCCTGTAAGAGACACTTGTTTCCTCCTCCCTCAACCACCTGTTTTGTTGATCCCACCACATAAAGGAATGAGGCTCTCTCTTCATCCTTAATTTTCCAACACATAGTCTCAGCTCTTTCCAGCAGGTTTGGGACAGTGGAATGAGGCAGGAAATTTAACACAAAATCCTTTCCCCTTTTCCTTTTCTTATTTTGACCCCCAGAGTGTGTTTAAAAAAAAAAAAACACCAAGCAAGAATTTATTGAAGCCCTACTATGTGTAAGATCCCTATTACAGAAATCTACAATTCCAAAATTGAAAGGAAAATCATTTCACTCTGTATTCAATCTGGAGCCGTCCCTCTTTACTAAAATGGGTCTCCTATTACTAAAATAAGACCTTTAAAAAAATCTCTGATATTTCTAGAATAAAAAATGACAAGTTCTATATTTCCCCACCATATGTATTCCTTGACTTTTGGTTTGCATGAGCATGCCGTACCTGAGATAAGATGGTTTGCGTACTGGTCAGAGTATCCATGGGAACTGTTTGCCAGGGAACAGCACTGCCTGCTGCCAGTCAGGTCATTTAGACAAGACCCCTTCTCCTTTGAGGTGGATTGGCACATAGCTTTTTTCCAAGATGCCTTCTTAGTCACGCCTTTCACTTACCCCACCCTTTGCAGCTTAGAGACAAAAGTCCTCATCGTCCACTGGGCTCATTCCTGGGTCGCTAGGATGGAGGCAAGATGTCTTTGCAGGGAAGCCTCCGTTCAAAGCAAAACCTCCTTCGGATATGGGGTGAGATGTCCCATTACACAAGTCACCCGCAACCCAAGGATTCCTGAGCTATGAATTGGATTCAAGATTGTAAAAATTGTTTGCTCTCCGTTTCTTTCCATTGACAAGACACAAAAGGGCCTGGGTTAAACGGAACCATTTGTTTTAAAAGATAAATACATCCCTAGCGATAGAGTACGTATATTTTACCTCGGAAGGCTTTTGGGGTTTTTTTTAAAGCCATACCCTGATATGGAAGCTTCCTGCCATGAAAATCACTCTAAATATAAATAAATATTTATTTATAATAAATAAAATAAAATAAATAAAGTAAATAAAATAAAATAAAATAAAATAAAATAAAATAAAATAAAGCAGGGAAATTGCACGGGCACCCGAGGAGCCCCCTCTCACAGCCCCAGCCAGTCATCTTTGGTGACTCCCCCCGTCTTCACTCCACCCCTCAATTATAAAATCAGCAAACCTCTCAAGGGAAGAAGACCCAGAAAGAACAAATGTGGCACAAGAGACAGAGGGATCAATACCTTCAGAGTCTGAGAATGTAATGGGCCCTGTAGGTCTGTTAATTATCAAACGAAAATTCTGTTTCATGAAGGGGAAAAAATGCATTTTAATAGAAGCTCTATAATTAGCCATTTCTGTTCATGGTTCCTTAGTAGTTTTTATGTTTGTCTGCCTTCACCTTTATTTCCTTTAACAATGTTCACATAAAATGGCTCAGGATTGCTCTGCCTCTAATTATTTACCGTAACAACCAACAAGCTGAAAGATGACAAAGTCGTACAGAAAGATCTTTGTACAGCATGTATTGACTCACCACTGTTTCCTTCTTACTCGTTGATTTTTTTTTGTTCTTTTCTAGTGTATAATTTGTAAGTATGCCTAAAACAGTCGCCTGAGTTTTATTTTATGATGATGGTAGGTTTTTGGTCTGTGAGTTTGCTTCCAATACAGATACACAGTTTGCTCAGTCTTTGGTAAACATCAGTTCTACTCTATCCCCAAAGTCACCATTTGCCAAGATGGAGCCTGTATGATGTGGGTATTTGGGGGAAGGGGCAGGGCTGTGCAGAAATGTAAATATAATGTAAAACTAAGAGAAGGTAGGAATGGGGATGCCAGCACTGAGCTGGGCAGCAGAGAATAATTCAGAGAAAATGATCGGTGTCCAATTCTGGGAAAGCAAATGAGAAATGAAATCCTCAGTGGGGCACAAACAAGAAGCAAAATCCCTAGGATGAACTTGGGTCAAAGTCACTCCAATCCGATGAAGGCAGGAAATATCAGTAGTTACTCAGGCATCATGTCCTCAAACCTGAAATTGTTTGCATCTGATCTTTCCAAAAGCCTATCTTAGAAATGCAAGACCTGGAGGTCAGCACCAGAAATTAGCAGCCTTATAAGGGGCACCTGGGTGGTTCAATCAGTTAAGCATCCAACCTCAGCTCAGGTCATGACCTTGAGGTTCGTGAGTTCGGGCCCCATGACGGACTCTGTGCTGACAGCTCGGAGCCTGGATCCTGCTTCGGATTCTGATTCCCGGTCTCTCTGCCCCTCCCCCGCTCATGCTCTGTCTCTCTTTCTCTCCCAAAAATAAATAAACATTTAAAAAAATTAAGAAATTAGGAGCCTTATACTGGAAACAGCAGTGGCTCTGAACTTAACCAATTTCTGTATTGGGAAGAACAAGTTCAAGCATCACAACATGGGCCTGAGAGACAGCAATTCAAATACAATTCATTGTTCTACTGTGGGTAACATTAAGTGACCATTCTCAACAAGCTGTCATTACAAAGTGATCAGAACATCATGGGTGAGGTGGTAAGGTGGAACTGGAACAAATGGTAAGGGATAAAAAAGGAGGGACCATTGTACCACTTCTAAAGGAATCCATCCAAGAAGCTTCTGGGATAAAGAAAAGGTTACAGAACACCAGGGCACCACCGAAGCTGCCAAACATTATGTTAATCGTCTCTCAAGGGGTGCTCTTTGGAACCAAAGTAGGTATGATCCATACGCCTTTTCTGTTGTGTCCCAAGGTAAGTTTTCTTCAGAGATGAGTCACCTCCCAATTTGATTTGGCACACATTGGATACTACAAGAAGAGTAAAGTTGGCCATTACTTCTTTAGGAGTCCAGGGTTGCCCTCTGTGATAAGCATGGGATGACTTCTCTTCAACATGAAGCAAAGTCCAAAGTCATCTGTGTTATGCTAGAGATCTCCAGCAAGATTCAGAACACAATAAATTTTGCTCTGTTCTCCGAGTAGTAATGGTTCTTCATAATAGGCTCTTGCTGTAGTTTATTGGTCCATCTTGTAGTTTATTAGAGCACAGCCTGTGTCAAGGCTTCCATTATAAAGCCATATTTTCTGGGTTGAGAGATCAACAATAAAATTGGGCTAGTACTGAACCTTAATCTTGATATTCAGTCCCTGCCCAAGAACATAAGAGGAGAAATTAAAGAACGAAGGATAGATATAAAGAGATGGAAAGAAAAACCCATGGACAGACATCATAATTTCTATATTTATGAATTTGTTTTGGCAATGTTTTGATTATAAGGCTCAGTTTTGTTTCATTATGCTTCCATTTATCATGAGGCTTATTTGATAGAGGGAGTATTATTTGAGAGAAGGAAATGAATGGTAAAGTCAAATCAGTTTTCCCTCTACACAATTACCATACCTGCAATGTCCACAGAATGACTATGTCTTCACCTTTTAATTTACGCCTCAAGCCAGCTAAAGAACGTGAGGTTTAATGTCAACTATACCCCAATAAAAACATAAATTGATTTAAAAATGTGAGGTTTACCACTGTGTAAAAGTTGTGAAAGAAGAAAGGTGGTGGTGTTCTTACTTGTTAAATGTCCACCACGTTTTTCTTTCCTTTGGGTGACAAGGAGCCATTGGCAGACTCCTGTTAAGATGAACTTTTATGCTTTTCTTCATTAAACAAAAACCAAATAGTACCAATGTTTTTGTTTTACTCACACCACCGGAGAAAATTGTTTCAACTTGTTTGAAGTGCTTCCCAAGGCAATGGTATCTAACAAAAGATCATTTGTAAGGGATTCATTTCGAAATGCATGGCCTTGCTGTAATGTCCACTATAGAGAAAGATCTTAGCTTAAATTATACCACAGCTATTTTAAATGGATTTTTAAATTATCTACCTTTGCATTTCATCATGAATGTTTCAGGGAAATTATCCTGAGATAATGCCAACAAATGGCTGCAGACTTTAGGTTTATAATTGTTCTTGTTCATTTAAGGTTCCCAGCAGACCATATCAGGAAATTCAATGCCTGGCAAGTCGAGGTTGATAATATACCGTAACTGGCATTTTCTTATTAGACGAGCACCCAAATCAGCTTTCATTTGTAGCAATGACCCTAATTAAGAGAACCATGATTTAAAGCAGACGCTTTGCATTTTAAGAATCAGATCTGGATATGGTGATGTTAGCCAAAGGGTTAGTTTTTTTTTTCCTAGAAAATTGGCATGCTCTAACTTTAATTTTAAATTTTCAAAAGTATTTCACACAGGTTTTTTGCGTTTTTTTTTTCAATTCTACTTTTAAAATGAGAGGCTTCCTTCTGGCTGCTGGGCATGTATATGAATAGGTAAAAATGTTCACATATACACATTCCTTGTATGTAAGAATACTGACCTCTGTCTTCACTAAGTGATTTGGTTTTAGAGCTGCACAAGAGATGTTAGAAAATAGATCCCTTGATCCGATCTCCACCAACCCCACTATCTTCAGTGGAAGAACTGAGATGTGGAGCCTGAATTATATAAGCCTCTTGATGAGAATTTCATAAGCCCTCCAGCAAAAAATACCCCTTAAAGATGTTACCTGTGGTATATGTTGATGTACCTGACTTTTCTTAATTCATCACAGAAATTAGTCATTGCTGGGGACTGCAAAAGTGTTCGCACTGAATTTTTATCATAAGATTGCTCTAAGTGACCTTTACCATCAAATTATCTTAACCATATTGTGAGCATCTTCAAATAGTCGGTTTAAATGTATATACACATTACGTACATATACATTTATATAATATGGACACATCTGATAACTTGTTGGGTAAGATCCAAAGTAAATCTACCATATCTTATATGTCAATGATAATGAGACATGGCAAGAGTCATAGCCAACAATTGGAGACTATTTTACAATTCGCTAAGAACCTGGATTCTTTCTTTAACTAGTCAACTTCACGCCAGCACTGTGAAGAGGCAGGACGAACAACAACCATCCTCATGTCATTGTTTGGAAAATAAAAACATTTCCTTGAGCCTCCCAAAAATCCATGTTTTTGAACCATCACCCCATGTACTCTCCATCATGCTATCTTGCCTTCCTGACAGCAATAATTATTATCGGTAAGATATGAGAAATAGAAAAGGTTAACATGATTTATCCATTAGGATCATATCATAATGGTAATAACAATAGCCATTATTACTGAGCACTTTGTTTCTGGTACTGCTCTGAGCACCTGCATCTTGCACATACACACGGATGCAAATATCTGTAAGGTAGGTATGGTCTCACCAAATCTGGGGATGAGCAAACACAGGCTCAGGAAAGTTCAATGATTTACTTCAAGTCATGGACCCTGTAGATGGCAGAACCAGGTTTGGAACCAGGTTAGCCTGACCCCACACCAAATGTTCTTAACTATTTCTTGTCCTTCCTTCACGACAAGATAACACACATGTTATCCTAGTGTATGGGTAATAGGACTACGCATAGAAATCAATGCCAAGACCCCTTCAAGTTTCAGTCAGCGTAGGAGAAAACCTTGATAGGAAAAAAAAAAAAAAAAGAAAAGTCTGTATGAGAAAAGGCTGTGTGTGTGTGTGTGTATGAGAGAAAGAGAGAGTTGTTTGTATGTGTGTGTGTATAAATGGCACGTTTATACCCATATTTTAATTGATGGGTATGCGTGTGTAAATACATGGAAAGTAGATATTTAAAAAATAAAACAAAGGGAAATAACACAGACACTACTATTAAGATCTTTCACAATACCCTGAGAAATTCACTTATTAAGTACACTTTATTTTCTAAGTTTGGTGCAGGAGACAGAATCCTTATCAGTGTTATAGGCAACTTTTTATCAGGATTTAATTGTTAGAGTTGGTTCATTTCAAGGAAAATGATTTAGCCCCCAGGATATGCAGATCACTATTATAATAAGCCACGTTTTTTAACAAGGGGTGGGCCTTCAGCTATTCTTGCAAGAGCGAAAATTTCCAGGAATTATCCTTACTGCTATTATAAATTAATAAATTTTAGTAGTGCCACACCGCAAATCTTTGGCATTGACCTATATAGAAACATTAATATCTTATGATATTGATTTCAAAGACAAAGTCCAGAACCTTATGGTAAATCTAGAGGAAGTTTGTCTCTCATGATGGATGCTGCCATGAGATTCACCTAATATATCCCAGTAAATCATCATCTCCACTGGAGCTCGAGATGGGCTCAGTAAGCACATACATCCTCTTTAGGGATCTCTGGGCACTCGTGCACCCTGGGCACATTTCCTATAAACAGCCACCTAAAACACTACTGGTTTCTGTGCTCTCTGGAGTGTCACTGATGAATTGAGCGATAATCTAGCTCAGGCTTGGGAAATTCACGCTGTCGGTGCCATTTTGGTGGCTTTCCGAAGTGCTCCTCCCCGAGGCCAGGATGTTTGCAGTAGGACCAAAGTGGACAGAAAGAGACCCAGGTAGGGGAGTGGAACAAATGAGTTTTGGTAACCTCGTCAGTCTGGCTACCATTCTTTCCAGATACACTGTTCTTGTATGACCAGTTCAAAATAAAATAATGATCAGGTTAAAATAAAATAAAATAAAATAAAATAAAATAAAATAAAATAAAATAAAATATAACGACAACAAAAACCTAACTAAGCTGTGCAATACATCAGCAGTTCAGGAAAGCAACGCTTCCTTTCTGCCCTCTTGTCCCTGCCCGCCCCACCCCCACCCTGCTCCCAGTGTGATTCCTTGAATTATTACTATAATTTACAAGCTGCCAAATATGTTTTCCAAGCATGGGCCTTTTTGAGTGTTGAAACTAGACAGCAGCGTATATAAATAATCAGAAGCATAAATAGGAATGGTCAGGAAGTAAGTCAGCCTCTAGGAGTCCCCTTAATGTCTGAGGGTAGGGAGGAGAGAGCAGGGGCTTCACCCTCCGGCATCTTAGCGATTGGCCCCATCGGCCATTATCCCAAAATGGCCAGCCTGGGTAAATATTTGAGACAGATGTTTTCCAGTTTGTTTATCTTCTTCCTGTCACTTTCACTGATACTCTCTGCTCCTCTTGGCGGCTGACCTTTCACAAATGTTGGTTTTGTTTTAGAAATGTCCTATTGTAAATAAGAGGGCAGAGTTCACAGAGCAGAGGCCAACGTAGCTCGAAGGCTCTGTGGGGGCCAAGGAGCCCTGTTTCATCTGCCAGTGGTGAGCGTTAACCTGCCCGCTGCCCCAGGGAGAGCAGGGGGTCAGCCCCCACTTCTCCATACTTCATCCTAGCTTAGTTTCTTGATATTCCCCAGGAGGACATAATTAACAGTATGGAACGACATGATGGTTGGCTAATCTGTTTGCTGTGGGGTATTTTTGGAAATAAAGGTCAGTAAATACCTGGGTAACTTTTATACAGAGATGCTGGAAAACAAATCAATATTCAATGGCACTGGTGTTGATAAATGGAAAGCGTTCTATTCAAGATTCATATTTTCCGTGTTGGTTAATTCTTTCAGCTCAGAGTCCCTAGAGGACAAGGACTGATTTGGCATGTAATGGAGTCTGTTTGAATGGAAATCATTGTCAGATTTGCCCCAACTCCATTCCTCTTAGACATGCAATTCTGGTTGGGTGAATCAAATGACTTCTTTGTTCCTTCGGAAGAAAATACACATAATATTCCCTCCCTACCTGCCTCAAAATTTTGTTGAAACTCAAGTAAAATCATGCATATTAAAGCACATCGTAAACAGCCAAACACCTGCAAAGGGTCCTTGGTGCCTGGGCTAATATCATTCACCAGTTTCAGATGATCAAACACATGGGGCATTCCAAAATTAGGAGAGCTCCAATAATGAATCTGGGGCCCAGTGCTGTGGGGAGCAGATCATAAGTTAGATAATGCTTACCAGATGAGAGATAGACAACTCTGTATTTGAGGTATGTTGGGTGAAATTGAAGTCACTGAGCAGACATGTCTTCTTTCTCCTATCTCGGAAAGGCAGCAGTCCTCAGAGGTCAGGAGTTCAAAGCCCACAGTGACAACCCAGGCATCGAAGGGGTTACCCGTGCCCAGGCATTACCCCTCAACCAACAGCACATTGGGGTGCTGACACTCCCAGGATAGGCATCCAAATTCAACTGTGTTTCTTGTCAGTGGCTCTGGATGACAGGAGTAGCCAGCAAGCTTCTCCCATGCCATCAAAGACTGAAGCAAGGAAAAAGAATTTTTCACCATGTTGTTAAAACATCCATCTCGTCAGGAAAATACAAATCAAAACCACGAGATACAACCTCACCCCTGTCAGAATGGCTAAAGTTAATAACTCAGGCAACAACAGAAGTTGGAGAGGATGTGGAGAAAGAGGAACCCTTTTGCACTGCTGGTGGGAATGCAAACTGGTGCAGCCACTCTGGAAAACAGTATGGAGGTTCCTCAAAAACTTAAAAATAGAACTACCCTACGACCCAGCCATTGCACTACTAGGAATTTATCCAAAGGATACAAAAATGCTGATTCAAACGGGCACATGCACCCCAATGTCTAAAGCAGCACCATCAACAATAGCCAAATTATGGAAAGAGCCCAAATGCCCATTGTCTGATGAAAGGATAAAGAAGATGTGGTATGTATATACAATGGAATATTACTCAATGATGAAAACAAATGAAATCTCGCAATTTGCAACAATGTGGATGGAACTAGAGGGTACTATGCAGAGCAAAATAAATCAGACAAAGACAGATATCACATGATTTCACTCATATGTGGAATTTGAGAACCACAACAGATATACATAGGGGAAGGGAAGGAAAAATAAGATTAAAACAGAGAAGGCAAGGGGCGCCTGGGTGGCGCAGTCGGTTAAGCGTCCGACTTCAGCCAGGTCACCATTTCGCGGTCCGTGAGTTCGAGCCCCGCGTCGGGCTCTGGGCTGATGGCTCAGAGCCTGGAGCCTGTTTCCGATTCTGTGTCTCCCTCTCTCTCTGCCCCTCCCCCATTCATGCTCTGTCTCTCTGTCCCCAAAAAAATAAATAAAAGTTGGAAAAAAAAAAACTTTAAAATAAAACAAAAAAAAACAGAGAAGGCAAACCGTAAGAGACTGAAATACAGAGCACAAACTGAGGGTTAGTGGGGTAGAGGGTGGGTAAGGGGGTGAGTGAAACGGGCAATGGGCACTAAGGAGGGCACCTTTCTGGATGAGCCCTGGGTGTTGTATGTAAGAGATGAATCACTGGGCTCTACTCCTAAAGCAAGACTACACTGTATGTTAACTAACTTGAATTTAAATTTAAAAAATAATAACAGAAATAAATAAATAAGTAGATAAATAAATAAGTAAATAAACAAATGTTTTTTAATTAAAAAAACCCCACTCATCTCATGCTCTGAGTTGGATACAGGTCGGAATGCTTCCTTCAGTGTAGATAAGTAGGTCTGACTGTTGCTTCTTCAAAGGGGTTCTCTGGCTCCGAAAGCTTTGTAAAAACTCCCTTCTGGAACCTCTCTGGGCCTCTGGACTACTTTTCTTAATCACTCCTCTTGCTTTGCTAGCCCAGTTGTTAGAAGATTCGAGATCCTTGCTTTTGAATGTGTTTGAGTGCAGTACTGTGGGAAAACCTGGCATTTCCTGGGTGAAGTTTGCCCATCCATGCATGCATTAGGCTTACGTTTGTAGACCTTTCTTACCAGGGCTGGCAATGAAAAAATACATGAGAAAACTTTGGCTCCCTCCACCACCCCCCCAGGTTGTGGCCTGAGGAAAGTGAAGCTCACTTCTCCCTCTTCTCTATTATCCCTATTACCACGTAGGACATTTTTATTCAGACGTCACCTGTTTAATTTTTTTTTTTTGAGAGACAGAGAGAGACACAGCATGAGCAGGGGAGGGGCAGAGAGAGAGGGAGACACAGAATCCAAAGCAGGCTCCAGGTTCCGAGCTGTCAGCACAGAGCCCGTCGCGGGGCTCGAACCCACGAACTGGGAGATCATGACCAGAGCCGAAGTCGGACGGTTAATCGACTGAGCCACCCAGGTGCCCCTAGACATAACCTGCATAATATGAGTTCTTTAGGACATAGTCCATTTCTAATCCACCTCTAAATTTTCTCTATCAGCTTTGACTCCCTTGAACACCTAGAACATGGCTGGTATTTAATAACTATTTATGGGAAGGAAGACTTGAAAAAAAAAACAAATTAATAGCTAAAATGGGTTGATGTCATTTTAACTACAAGAGTGAGGTCAAGTGTATTGGTTGGAGGGCATTGAGAAGAACTAAATGATGGAATAATTAATCGTACCTGACCCTAGGCCCTTTGCACTCACCAGACATTGGCTTCCTCCTGCTTAGTCATTAACCATACTCAAGTTGAATTACTCTCCAACGAGCACCTACAGTGAACCAGGAGCTGTGTAGATGATCTCCTACAGAATGGTGCACTTAATCTCAAAACACAACCCCTTCAAGTTAAGTATCATTCCCACACTAGTGTGGCTCAAAGGTATTAAGTAATTTGTCTACAGTTCCACACTCTGGTTATGTATCAGACCTAGCGTCCCGAGTCAGGTTGGCATGAACCCCAACACAATCTGAATGGGATTTTATTAGTCTTAGAAATCAGAAATGGATCTCGAAATAAGAATAATAAATAGGAAAGACCACCCCCCTGGTTAAAATGACTATAATTTTTTAATCCATTTGGATGATTGAAACAAAGCCTTTAAAAGCATCCATTAGGGGCGCCTGGGTGGCGCAGTCGGTTAAGCGTCCGACTTCAGCTCAGGTCATGATCTCGCGTTCGTGAGTTCAAGCCCCACGTCAGGCTCTGGGCTGATGGCTCAGAGCCTGGAGCCTGTTTCCGATTCTGTGTCTCCCTCGCTCTCTGCCCCTCCCCCGTTCATGCTCTGTCTCTCTCTGTCCCAAAAATAAATAAACGTTGAAAAAAAATAAAATAAAATAAAAGCATCCTTTAAAAGATCACGCCGGCCAGACTCACCTCCCCTTTGTAAGGAAGAAGGAGGATAAGGCTGACTCATCCTCTTTCAAGGGGAGCCTCTGTGAGTTTAGTTCATAACTAGTTCATCCTAGCATGGCCTCTCCCTGTGGCCTCAATGCAAATGACTGCCTGAACCCAGGGTGACCTTATAGATTTTTTAATTCAGTGGTTATTTAAAGTAAGTGAACAACTTCTTTAGCAGACGAGATAAAGTTCACAGGAGAAAGGGTGCAGGCACGCAAATGTAAAATATTTCTTTGTGGTACCCCAAAGTCTGGCGTTATATAGTCCCAAACTCCTGTGCACATCCTCACGCTTTTCTGTATTCCAAGATGGGATTATGGAGATCTGATTTCCCTAATTATATTCTCATTGCTGATAAAGCCTGAGTTAAATGTGGAATGGTTTGAAATGAAGAGTCTCCCTTTCACCACGTGTTGGTTTATCTGGATGACTGGCACCAGAGTAGCCCTGGGGGAGTTCTGCATATTTTTTACCAGAGACAATGGATGCTTTAGGAGTAGAAGAGGATAATCAATAGAATTTTGACTGACATTATATGATTCAAGGAAAGGTCAGTCAGGAACTCGGGGTCATAGGGTGTTACCCAGCTCCAGGGGGGTCACGGGCATTGTATCCTGTGTAAATAGCACCTCCTGAACTTTGTAAGCATGGTGGCCCTCTAGACCACTTGCCTTCCCTCTTCCATATACAGTTACCCCTGTTTACGATATGAGATGATGGGGTAGGCAGGGGAAGGAGAAGCCACCATATTTTGTCTTGGTTCCTACTCATGACAACATCCCCATAACTCCATAACCTATGAGTGCCCACAGGAAAGAGGATGCGGAAGTGAGAAGTACACCTGCCTTGCTTCTCTCCGTGTCTGTGTTCTATTGCTCGGTCTACAATCCCTCCCTAGAGGGGAGGATCATTACCCCCTGTCTGCACAGCCAGTGTCTCCTCTGTTTGAAAGCCACAGCAATACAATTCCTCTCTACCATTCTCAACTCTGTTTCTGTCAATAGGCACGGAAGACATAAAAAGGGAAGATAGGCTTTGCTCCTGAATGAGAGCTATTTGATTTTCAATATCAAGACGGTAGCAAATACCTTCAGATGGTGCATCCCGCTGAGGCTTTTCAGAGGCACGTTTTGTCTGCAGAAAGTTCTTTTCTCCTCACACTAGCCCCAGAAAGGCCATCCTTTCTTCATTTGACCTTGTGTATATGTCCCTGGGCATGCCAGACTATGCCCTGGTAATTTGGTGGGAATCAGAGGCACATGGCAATTGTTCCATGAGATATCATTGGCCATGCCATAGTGAACAAAAGCCCAGCTGCGTAAAGCTTTCCTGTGTTTGGGCTGTGGCCCTTCCCTCTCCGTACAACCTCAGAGTGGCAACATGTTAAGGCAGAGCCATTAAACAGGCATGAAATCACCACACGGAGACATTATGCTCTTTGCAAGCTTTGGGGCACACAACCAGAATTTAAGATCATCCCCTAAAAAGCACTTTGTGTCAAGAATGACACCTTTCTTTGAGGTTTGGAAAGATTAAGGAAGGGACGGGATCACAGATTCAAGACTTGATGTCTCCCACCCATAGCCTCCTCCCAAATCAGTATTAAAGAAAGAAAATGGAACACGTTATCTCTTGACAATCTTCAGTGTAGTAAATGGCACTTTATATCTATGCCTAATGAGCTACTTCTGTGCTTTACAGACCATTTTGCACATGGTTTGTACCTCACATTAAATTTGACGGTGTATTTGAAAGTATTTTATTTTATATACAGAAAATCGTTATGCAGATTTTAGCTATTATGAAAACAGTGATAAGTAAATAACGTGAGTTCGTGAGGTTGTCGTTGGCCCAATTTAAAAGCCTCTCTCGTCCTCCCCCCCCCAACCATACCATTGGATGCAAAAAAAAAAAACAAACAAAAAACAAAAAACAAAAAAACAAAAACAAACAACTTGGGACAACTGCTAGCTTTTCCATGTGGGTAAAGAGTAGATGGTGAGTTCTTACTGAGATGGGATGGATTAGGTAGAAGAAACTTGAGAGAAAAGCCACGTTGAGTATAGGGAGGATTACAAGATCCATCTGGGTCCTATTGTGGCAGAGACTCTATCAGAATCCTGGTAGTGAGACCACATAGGCGGTTGAACACCTTGGTTTGGAGCTGAGGGGAGTAGTGAGGACGAGCGGTGTGGATTCAGGAGTAAATAGCACCAAGTGCTGTAGGGGAGGAAAAAAAATATTTTTTCCTTTCACCCTTCTAGGTTCTTGGCTGGGTCTCCATAACCAAAGACTGATTAACAAGAAAAAAAAATAGAAATTGATTTCATGTAAGTTTTATGTGACACAGGAGCTTTCATTAAGGAAAGATCAGGAGGAAAGGTTAAACCTAAGTGATTTCGTGCTCAGTTTGATGAACAGTGGAAAATTGTGACAGGACAAAGGTATGAACTAAGTGCACTAAACTGGGGGAGACAGAAAGGCCTGGTCCTTCCCATTCTTCTCAAGCTCCTCCTTTCTTGGAGATAAGGATGCTCCTTGTCCTCTGGGTACAGGAAAGCCACCTCTCACCTGAGGGTCTTATGACCTGCTTCAGGAAGTCCTTCCATAACCTGCCATTTCTCAAAGCCTTCCGGCTTAAAAACATTCAATATGCTAAGGTGCCATATTTGGGGAGAGCATGCCCTAAACCCCATCAGTATTTAAAGTCATGGGACTATCTATGATGACACAAGGAGAAAGTAAACATAGAGGAGAGAACAAAATCAAAGATTGAGCTTTGGTGCAGCAAAGGAGACGCTGTGAGGCAAAGAAGTTAATTAGGAATGGCCAATGAGACAGAAGGGAAAAAAAAAACAGAAAGAAAAGAGAAGAGAACACTGCAAATGATGCTCTAAAGTGAAGACAGAGAAATCCACAGAATTTGGCAGCTTGGAGTTCATTTGGGTCTCTGAAAATCACTTCACTGTAGAAGTGGGGACAGGGTCTGCCCTCTCTTGTAGATGGAGGTGTGCATGGTGAAGAGCAGAGCCAGTGAGTGTAGAGCGATCTTAGAGAATTTGGGCCGTAAGTGGGTGCCTGGGAATGAGGTGCTCTCTAGAGAGGTATCTGAGGCCAGGGAGGCTTAGGTTTTACTTTTTCTTAGCGATAGAAACTTCATTCTTTGCTATTGATCTATTCCATTAATTCTCATACCAATTTGCCTTTCTAAAACAGTGCCAGGTTTTAAAAAATAATAATAATATTTACCTTGGCATGTTCTCCTTAATTATCCTTTTTTTTTTTTTCCCAGTGTGCTGGGTTATTCTAGCTCTTCATTCATCCAATGAACTTCTAATCACCGAAGAAGTGCCAAAACAATACCCCTGGGATTTTGATGACTTTGCTAAAACTGTAAATAAATCAGCATGCAACTGCAGTGGCCACGCCTCTCATTTGAAAATGGATCCTCATTTACTCAGGGCTTTGTGTGCGCCTCAATTAATTCTCTTTTCTGAATTAGATGTTTCTGTTACATTTCTAAATGTTTCCTGCTTACAGGTAGGATATGAGAGTTTCACATTATTTCTCAGGTGTTCAGTTACCTAAAAGAACTTTCTTATTAATGTTAGTATCTTTTTTTTCTAAATAATTATTTCAGGGCTTGTAGGTTAAAAAATATTATCTACAAAAATGAAAACCGTATCTCTGATTTCTAAGTGCTCTCATTGGGTTGTTCCATTTTACCGCATCCCGTGTAATACTCAGAATGCCCTTAATATCCATGTATTGTTTGTGATTCTTCTGTGGACGTGTGGGATGAGTTCTTGATACGAATATGCCTATTAGTCACTTAAAACGGACCGCTCAGGTCATGATCTCATGGTTCACGAGTTCAAGCTCTGCGTCATGCTCAGTTTTAGAAAACGATTGTATTTGAAATCTATTGTATTCCTTGTGCGTTCCTGTAATAAGCCCCACCTTGTATTCTTTTAAATATTATTTGATTCCATTTGTTTATATTATAGCTTTTTTTTCATGATGTGTACTTATTACTGCTTTTTATGGTATTAGCACACTCAGATTATTTATTCATGTGGAATTACTGCTAGCATTTTATATCTTCTGAAAAAGAAAATCATTTGTGGTACTGAGCTCTTGAATTTGTTTAGCACAGACTTATACAGAATGACCTTATCATTTCCAGCTCCTCCACATTGGCTGTTAGACCATTTCTCAATTCTAATTGTATTTGTACTATTTGTTTTATTATCTTGTGGCGAATTCTAGAGGTATGTTTGAAAATGTTGTCCTCATAAAAATAGTCTCTTAGATTGACTCATCCATTTATTTATAGATTCTACTCTTTACTAATATTGCATCTTTGTAATTACAATTTTATCTAGCTGCTTGTGTTAAATGATTAACTCATTTTCCATTTTGTCTTGTTTAATAATGCTATGAATTTGCTTTTTACTACAGTTTTGGAAGCATCCAATAACTTTCTTTTTTTTTTTTTTTTCTTTTATGATAACAGTATTTATAATTTGGTTCTTGACCTGACAGATATTTAGAATAGCAAGCAAGTTTTCTAAATAGATTGATTTAATTTTTTTCTCCCATGTAACTTTTTTGAATTTGGGGGCAGAGTTCTTTTTCTAAGGTTTAGAATATAATTATTTTTTTTTCTTTTTAATTTCTCAATGGATGCCTGAAAAGAAGTATTTTTTTTTATTAGCAGAGTAATAACATATGTACTTGAGTAGCTTTTCCAGAATTATACCTAATGGTACAGTAAGTCTAACAGGGCTAAATGATTAGCAACAAAGTGGTTTGGCTGGGCACTTAGCCTACCAAGATGGCTTTATTTCTTTTTCTTCCTCTCAAATTGTATTTCTCTTTGGTTTCAGAATCAAACACCGGCAAAGAGCGATTAATGGGATATTTTGTTGTAGCTTTCTTACACAGCTCTATTTTGTGGCAAGCCATACTCACACATGGAAGTCACTTCATGTTGAGAAGTCCTTTACTTGGGAGACCTCAACTACCCTCATTAGCACCACTCCCACCTAGTGGCCATTCTCATAATTACAAGCAGAAGGTCTCCATGAAAATCAACATTTATAAGTTTCAGGTATTTCAAAGGTAACCTGCTTCCTAAATGGAAAGAATCACAATAACATATCAGGAAAATATTTCACTACTATAGAAAGATGGTAGTTATTTAAGCCTGTCACATTACATTAGACTGAAGTACATTCTAACATTTAAATTCCAGGTGAGTTTGTTTTGTTGTTTTATTTGTTTCTCCCTGCAGGGTTGAGGGAGATGATCATCTAGTTGAGATGAGCTGTGCCGTATATTTTACCTAGACAATAAAACATCCAGGAGAAATGCAAATATGTGTATTAAAATTATTTAAAATAACCCCTTTTTGTTTTTGTTTTTAGATTATTCATCTAATTTTCAGTAAACTTCTCTGTCCCATTTTGCCTGATCACCAGGTTATGTTTGATAACATGACACATTCAGCGATGCATATGACAGCTGAATCATGTCCATTACGTGGAACTCATGTGGAAAATCATGAAGGGGAATAGCAGCCTTTATAACGGTGCAGCAGCTATGGAAAACTCATAATAAATCCCATTTGCAAAACCGATAGTGATAACATGATGACATCAGTCTGAGGAAAATTTGAAAGAAATTATTTTCATGTTTCAAAAGTGCTTTGGATACAATTAGAACGGATGTCTAATAGAAGTAGCCCAAGCATTTATTCCTAGTTAATCTATATAATCAGCTCAACAACGTGCAGACCCAGTCTTATCCCCTCCCTCAGCCTGGTAACCCCTCCCTACCAATAACTACAAAGCTTTCAACTAAAAACATCATTCCTTATGCCATATCCTCCAATGTCTCAACCTCTCCTATGATTCCAAGATACCAGGCTTACATTGCAAGGCCCTCAAATGTTAAAAAAAAAAAAAAGGGGGGGGCGCCTGGGTGGTGCAGTCGGTTAAGCGACCGACTTCAGCCAGGTCACGATCTCACGGTCCGTGAGTTCGAGCCCCGCGTCGGGCTCTGGGCTGACGGCTCAGAGCCTGGAGCCTGTTTCCGATTCTGTGTCTCCCTCTCTCTCTGCCCCTCCCCCGTTCATGCTCTGTCTCTCTCTGTCCCAAAAATAAATAAACGTTGGGAAAAAAAAAAAAAAAGGTGGTTTTTGTTTTATCAAGTTAAAGCTTTCCTTATTCACCAGAAGAGCATATTCTCATCTGACCTGTGGCCTCCCCCAATTCCGTCTTTAATATATAAATACAGATGAGAATTCAAGGTACCACCCGGGGCAGAGTTAAGGTCTTAAAATGGAAAGATGGAAACACAAACCATGTTTTTAATTGTTTTGAATGTTGTGCAAAAAAGGGGTAGCGGGCCTTTAAATGTTCTTTGTTGTTGTCATTTGCTTTTGTTTAGTTTAGTTATTTTCTCTTTTTGTTTTTTTGTTTTTTTTTCCTCTAGTGGGGACTATTGAGTTTGGAGCTAAGCAAAGAGAAAAATGAGACCAGACACACGGCTGGAGGATCAGGTTTTCCGCAGGAAGCAGCAGGGAGTAAGAGAAATGGGTGTAAAAGCACAGAGATGACTCATCAAGGAGAGAGGTGGACCCAGCAGCTCCACGGTGGAGGTTACCCTCACCCACCAACCCTCAACACCGAATTCTAAGTTATTTCCTTAAAAAACACATGTTTTAATGTTCATCCATTTTTGAGACGGAGAGACAGACACAGCGTGAGCAGGGGAGGGGCAGAGAGAGGGAGACACAGAATCCGAAGCAGGCTCCAGGCTCTGAGCAAGTGGTCAGCACAGAGCTCGATGCGGGACTTGAACCCACAAACTGTGAGATCATGACCTGAGCCGAAGTTGGACGCTCAACCGACTGAGGCACCCAGGCGCCCCTTTAAAAAAAATTTTTTTTAATGTTTATTCATCTTTGAGAGACAGAGAGAAAGAGACAGAGCATGAGTGGAGAAGGGGTAGAGAGAGGGAGACACAGAATCCGAAGCAGGCTCCGGGCTCCAACGAGCTGTCAGCACGGAGCCCGACGCGGGGCTGGAACCCACAAACCGCGAGATCATGACCTGAGCCGAAGTGAGCCGCTTAACTGACCGAGCCACCCAGGCGCCCCAGAATTCGAACTCATTTTGGAAACTACCCAGGTCCCCGCTGTAACAAATTGTTCTAAATAAAGCTATTCGCTTAGCCATATAGCTATACAAAATGAGAGCCATCATAGTAACTGCTTTATGGAAGCATTTCATGGCATAAAACGGTGATAAAAACTTTGATGGATACAGTATATGCACATATTCAAATTAATAAAGCATTAACTAAACCTAAGAAGCTGTTGTTGGCATATTTTAGCTCACAGCCTTCCTGGGGAGGGGCGCCTGGGTGGCTCAGTCGGTTGAGCCGTTGACTCTTGATTGCAGCTCAGGTCATGATTTCCTGTGTGCTGACGGCACAGAGCCTACGTGGGATTCTCTTTCTTCCATCTCTCTGCCCTCTCCCACTCACGCTCTCGCTCTCTCTTTCTCTCGCTCTCTCGCAAACAAATAAATAAATAAACAGAAAGAAAGACAGAAACCCGGGGAGGAGTTGCTTCCAGGCTGCAGGCCCAGCAATTAGAAAGAAGGTAGGCCCCGTTCCCAGACAGCAGCCACAAAGGCGACCTCACTGGGATGTGCGGGGGCCTCTGATTCATGGACCAAGGGCGGCCTCACTGCGCCAGGTTCATGCAGTGGGGTGCATTCTGTGCACCCACACTGAAATGCGTGAAAGCCCGCTGAGGAATGAACACAGAACTCCCGGCAGGTTGTGGCTTTTGCTTGGGAAGGCAGAGAAGGTACCACCTTCCAGAACTGAGCCAGACCCAGACCCCACCTAAATGCCCCGCGAGAAACGGTTCCAAAGCGCTCTTCATCCTCCTCCTCGCCCTCCTCCCCCTCCTCCTCCTCCTCCTCCTCCCCGGCTCTCTCCAAGTTGTCACATTTCAAAAGTCCGCCACTTGTAAAGAAAACAGCGAGTGAAAGAAATCCGTGAAGACGCACACGGCAATAATTTCTCAAGGAAGCTTTCTCCCTTCCATTTCCCAGGTGATGCCTTTCAAATAATCGAGTACACGCGCTGGGTAACCCAGTTTGGGACCAGGACAACACATCAGGCACAGTCTCCCCTTCAAATATGAAAGGTTCAAGGGGAAAAGGCGCTAAAGACGTGAGTCGGAAGCACCCACCGAAAGGAGGAGGAGGAGGCCGGCAGTCCCTCCGCCTCGCCTCCACGCTCCTGCCCCTTTAAACCCCCGCGCTGTCCCGAAGAGCCCTATCCATGTCCTCGTGCCGCCGCCCTCCCCCTGTCCCATGAACGAAAACAAATTGTTTTCGGCTACAATACCACGAGGCTCCGCTTTGACCTGCACGGTACAGTGACACTGTGCGCCTTGAATTTTTACATACAGCTGCATAAAGCAATTTTCATGTAAATTTCTAGGTAAATCAGCCTGCAGTTGGTCTATTACATGGACACGTACCCAGAAACCATTAAGTTTGACAGAAGATTAGAAGTTGCCCTTGTTTCGCTGGACGCCTTCCCCTGCGCCTTGGACAGGGTCTGAATCAGAAACACCCGGAGTGGGACGCGTACCCCCAGCGCCACACGGGCACAGGGGCTCATCTCTGCCTGCGCATCCCCGAGGCTGGAATGCGAGGGAATCAGAAAGGGCCTCTCTGGGAAAGGAAGAAAAGTTGGTATGAAAATCAACCTTCAAATGAGCAGGAGGAGTCAGGTAATTCTCTCGCGCTGCCAGGGAGCGACTGGGCCACCCCGGTACCCTGGCTCCGTCCGGAAGATGCACCGAGTTGCAAAGCAAACAGGCCCTGTGGCCTCCAGACGCCCCACCACTCCCAACGGGGCGGCCAGGCCGGCTCAATTAGCTCACAGCAGGTGGAGTTTGCAGGGTCAGAGGAGCAAATCAGTTCTTCAGAGACACCTTAGCCTGGGAGCCGAGAGAGAGCGGGGGCCCTCCCTCCCTGCCGAGCCAGCGACAGGAGTCAGGCAGCCAACCTAAGCCATCTGGCAGCAGCCTATCTGGGCCCTCCATCTAACTGCGTCCCTGCCCGAAGGAGGCACATTTCTTGAACATGTTCTTTTAAGGCACCAGCATCCACAGAGCACAAAAGGGAAAGATGTCACCAAAACCTGGCCTAGGATGTTTGTTTATGCAATCTTTAAATAATTCATCTTTATCCCTATTGAGCCCATCACAGCATGTCACAAATAAATGTGTCGCCTTGGCCTATTGTTTGCAGCTCAGGACTGTGAAGCAAGAAGAAAATATTACAGAGACGGAGGGAGATACACGCAGGAGTGTGACCTTTAACTGCACTACCTATAACCAATCTCATCAAATTAAAGCACTGTATATTTTCCTTAATAATCTCTGATTAGGCTGGGGCTATGAGTGGACACGAACACCCGCCATTGCTATGCAGAGGGATGTCTGCTTAGCACCAGCAAAGCGTTTGGGAATAAGTGAGCAAAATGCTTTAATTTGATAGGGTTAGAATCCTGCAGGCTCTGGGGTGAAAGGTCCCCCACAGCTCCGCTCACACTGAATATGCAGAAATAAAAAAGTAAATTGCTTACATCTGCTGTAGGCAGCCGGGAAAATGATCTGATTGGACGGTCCGAGGAATCTCCATCTCTTCTGGGTTAGAGAGAGGGTTTCAGAGCATCGAAAGCTTGTAATTGGAGTAATTCTGAATTAATGGACTCACGCACACACACACACAGACACACACACACGCACGCGCGCGCAACATTTTGAGGCAGCTGTTTGCAGAAGCCTGCCTGTTTAGGAATGCTTACAGATTGCAAAGAAGCAACTTTAAAAATAATCTTTTACCCCGCCCCCCCCACCCCCCCCACCCCCCGCTCCCAGCCCCAAATGAATCCTAACTGCGGGTTTGAATTTGACAACAGGTAACAAGCATCACATTCTTATCTGGCCCGTCCTTCTGCCACGGAGCCCAGGAGCTATCAGACCTGCATATCTACTCGCCCACTTTGTACATCTTCCTGAAATATGTGTGCACTTCGATTCTCCTTCGTGCATAAAAAGATGACTGGGAAGGGGGCTTCACCGGGATTTCTAGAAGTTGACACAGAAGCTCGGGTTTTCCCTGGCCGTGTGATGTGGGATTTAATCTGTGTATTTGATCAATAAGAATCAAAGGCAGGACTCAAGGTCTTTGGGGCACAAGTGGGTTCAGTTTCATGCAGGATGTCAGGAGGCGGCCTGCCCTGTCACCCTGAAGCGTTCACAGGACCCCGTTCCGGAACCTGCCTCACGGATCGCGTCAGGCCTGGCTCGATCTGCTGCTTTGTCTAGTGTCTTATGCCAATAGGCCGAGGGTGTGTTTGAACTTGGTTTTCATTTCATTTCATTTCATCTCATTAGCTTACACCAGCTTGCAAATCTAAATACTATTGCCTGGTGCCATAGTTAGCAGGCTCCCACCGTGCCCTGCCTCTCGTGGTTGACAGTAAGACCCCCAAGGAGGGCGAATTACTGACACTGAATGGAACGAGGGAATGCATCCTGGGAGGCCAACTTTCGAGAGCTGTTTCTCAGCCAGGCATTGATCTGGGAAGGCAGCCTTGGCCAGACACCCACGGAGGCTGAGATGGAGGTTCCCGAATGCTCTCGAATGCTCTCGCCTTATAGGGACAGCTCTAAGCTCCTCTGATGTTTCAGTGGTAAATGTGGCTGATGGCCAAATGCAAAATTTGTTTCCATGTTCTCATTACTACCCAAAGCTCTTTGAATCCTCTGAATAAGCCTCTTGTTTTCCTGCAAGCATCAAGTTGATAGGTTTCATAATGCCATGACAGGCTGAAAAATATTCCCGATATCATATCTTACATATATGCGTGCATATGTACATAATATGCACATACACGCACACGCATACACACACACATAATTATTTTTTAATGTGAGGAAATCAATGGGTTTGATACGAAGCCACAGAGAAAGAACTCTGGGTTCGTTTCTCCCAGCGAATTCCATGATACGCGGAGACAATGAAGTCCCTTTAGTTTCTCGATTTAGGCAGCATGGCTCGGGATTGGTGACGAAGATACTGTGACCTGGTTTCTCTTAGAATTCTCTAGAAGCGAGAGTCCTTTCCTCTGTAAGGCTCTGCCTCTACCAAATGGCTCTGCTTTGGTCTCTATCATCCTGAAATCTCCTTTGTCTGCCGGGCGCTGCCACAGTCTATTGGAAGGTATTTGTCAACAATTATATGTCTATTAAGCAGTAGTCAATCAGTGTGGGCCCAAACAGCCAGGCCTCCAGGGTCCAGCTATTGATAGGAAACTGTCAATAAACCATCCAGTTCTTTTCTCAACCAAACACGCAGTCGCCCTGCCCAGATCAGTGTCTGTGAAACCTCCCAGGACTAGGATACTTGTGGCTCCTTCCTCCACTTTCTAAACTTGTATTTCGTTTGAATGAATCAAAGCCCTTAAAAAAAAATGAATAAAGGATACTTATTAAAACACTATTTAAGCAGGGTGGTGGGGGGGGAGGTTGATTTTGAATATAATTAAGAATATTATGGAAGGACTGTGTATGTAGGTGGCTGCAATTACTCTTGAAAATTGTAAAACCGGAAGAAAATTAATAAGGGATCCTTTAAATTAGCTTGACGGTAATTAATATCTACAAACACTCTCCATTCCACCAACACAAAGTTTAGAGTTATTTACCTGATTTAGGACAAAGGTCATGGTACTAGCCAATATATTTTTATGCATATTCAATTTATAAATCCTACTGCAGACTTTGTAATTATGATCATAAAGGGTTTGTCTTTTCTTGAAAGAAGAAAGACAGGAGTTCCATGTGAATGTTTTAAACTAAAGAACCCACCCCCCCCCCAGCAAAAACCACAATGTGGGGATGGGGGGGGGAGAAGAAAAGACAGAAAGAAAAGAAACCCTAAGTAGGGCTGTATCCTTAGGCAACCTTCCTGCATCACAGAATACACTAGTTGTCCTACAACAAAAGACTGCATGAAACCCTCTCCACAAAGACCTCAGACACCCCACTATATTTAAAGCAGATGTAATATTGAGTCTCCACGCTATGTAAGATAGACTTTTAAGATCTCTTACAGCCAAGGTTTGTGAAACTTACAAAAGCAAACATTTTCCCCTTTTATTCAAGTGTTTCCTTGTGATTCTCCGACTCCTCCATCAGATGGGAAAATTAACGTCAGGCAGGCCTGATGGCCCAGGGTTCAGGTAATAGGCAAATGAATTCAGAGATAATACATGATTAGACTTGCCCCTCTAAATCGAGGCTTCTTTCATTCTATCCATCTATTTTCAGGGAAATCAAATAATTCAGATGTTGGGATAGAGCAAAGGAAGTTCAAATGTCCCGAAAAAGTTTTTGGGGTTGGTGGAAAAATACAGAATACAAATTGAAAGTGCTGAAGTGAACCAAGATATCTCAGGTCTCAGGTAGAAGGAGTTTCTGTCTTCTATTTCCATTCTATTTCTTCTTCTCAGAGTCAAAACAGAGTAGATTCGGGGAACGCTGATCAAATTACCTATCTCCAGTCTTAACAAGTGTTCCCCATAACCCAGGAACCCTGGGATCCTTTTTGCATTTTATGACCACAAACTAACGGCTTTTAATGCCTGTTTAGTTTTGCAGGTGCTGCTGAGGCTCAAATCCACTCATAGATATTCAAATTTCATCTGCCATATAGATTTAAAGGAGCCCTGTGGTTCATTTTAGATGCTCGCTCGGGAAAATTATAGATGGACTGAAAATGTTCCAAGAGCCGTAAATAGTGAAATGGACCAGGTCAGGAGCCCTCGTCCTAAGAGGTCCCCGAGTCCGTACTTGTACAGCAGACAGGGATCGTTGCAAGGGGCAGCTGATCTCCTCTTTTGAAAGCTCCATTATGTGTATTTACAAAATAAACAATGCATGCAAGTTCATGATTGTCATCATTAATAATATGCATTATAGCAAGCCGTTAAATAAATATACGTGCCACAGATGTGTCTGCCCGACCATCACGCCTTTTTCCTACATCAGATCTGAGGCATTGTCTTTGTTGTGTTAAAAAAAAAAATCACTTTTCATGAGGCAGCAGCAACAACAAAAAGAAATCATTGTTTCAAATAACTCACCAATGTTCAGATGCTCCGATTTTAAATCAGATAAGTCAGCAAGTGCACAGTTGGGGCAAGAACTTGGTCTCATTAGACTCAGGTTTGTAAGGCACAACCGCTAACCGGGATACAAAATGTTCTCAACGCTTCAATAATTAACTATCTCTCATAGGAAAAGACAAACAAATAAACAAATAGCATGATCTCTTATGAGTTCAAACTGAACAAGTTGTTTGGTGGGAGATGTTTCTGTGCTGATAATCTTCTAAAACATTTATTGTGTGAGCACGGGAACAGTTGCTCACTGACAAATTCTTTCAAATCAAAATATGTTTAAAGAACTAGGACTTAACCTTGAAGAATTTCAAGTGGATAACCTCGAGATCTGTGTTACACAAGGTTCTTTGGTTGACACAAGTCTTCAAGATTTTTAAATTACATGTTTCTTTAAAGTGTGTATTACTACAGCCTCTCATTAACTAATACTCAAATCAAGAAACGGAAAGCAAAAAAACAAAAAAAAAAAACCAAAAAACATTACCTTAAAGCAATAGCCTGGACTAATGGGTGAAGAATTATATGTTAAAAAAATAATAATAATACTTGGAAGAAAGAGTTTAAATTTTACTTAAACATTTTAATGCCTGTAGAAACAGGAAGCAGGAAAAAAATATGCAACATATTACCTATACGTTGTATCTATACATACGGGAGGAATGTATATTTCACAGGAAAAGAATAGGAGGAATGTATATTTCACAGGAAAAGACTAGGAGGAATGTATAT